>NC_053024.1:150488822-150578704 GCF_003073215.2 Triticum urartu | reverse complement strand
ATTTTCAGGTCTATAAACAGCATCATCAAAATCTTCAAACTCTTTAAACATAGATTCAATTTCATAAGCACCCTTAAAAGCAACAAATTCTTCTATTTGTTCCACATCATAGTAATCATATATACCATTAGCATAAGAAGCTAAGGTTTTATTATCATTAAATTCACATGAAAAGGGAAGGTGTGGAGCCTTCACCTTAGAGCAACAAGTATAATCATATCTCAAGCATAGTTGCCTAGCATACCAATTCAGTATATGAATTTGATCCCATAATAGTTTCCCTTTTTGTGTCAAGCGGTAATCCCTAAAGTATTCACGTTGATCCAACGTTACTCCCATTACATAATTAAATGGGGTTTTCTTAGGATTATTAAAGTAGTACATAATATCTTTCACATAACCAGCATCGAGGGTTTTAGGAGGTTCCCCATCTCCATGAGCAGAAAGTACACCTAATTTTTTTTTGTTATTTCGTGCTCCATATCCATAACTAAAGATAGAGAACAACTAAGAATAGCAAATAAAAATTACTTAGTGATAAAGCAAACAAGCACACATGAGAATATTCACCCCACGCTATTGCTCCCCGGCAACGGCGCCAGAAAAAGTTCTTGATAACCCACAAGTATAGGGGATCACAACAGTTTTCGATAAGTAAGAGTGTCGAACCCAACAAGGAGCTAAAGCTAGAAAAAATATTCCCTCAAGTTCTATCGATCACCGATACAACTCTACGCACGCTTGACGTTCGCTTTACCTAGAACAAGTATGAAACTAGAAGTACTTTGTAGGTGTTTTTGGGTAAGCTTGCAAGAAAGTAAAGAACACGAAAATAAAAGCTAGGGGCTGTTTAGATAAAGACACAACTAAATTAGTTTTAGTAGAGAGCTTTTGTCAACAAGAAAGTTATTTGTCCCTAGGCGATCGATAACTAGAACGGTAATCATTATTGCAATTTTATTTGAGGGAGAGGCATAAGCTAACATACTTTTTCTACTTGGATCATATGCACTTATGGTTGGAACTCTAGCAAGCATCCGCAACTACTAAAGATTCATTAAGGTAAAACCCAACCATAGCACTAAATCATCAAGTCCCCTTTATCCCATACGCAAACAACCTACTTACTCGGGTCTGTGCTTCTGTCACTCACGCCACCCACCATAAGCAAATCATAATCATATTGCAAACCCTACAGCGGGAATCCCTCATGCTTGCGCGACACGGAGAGCACCATAGGACAGCACCAATAATAAAACATACAACTCAAACCAATCACGATCATCAAATAACCATTAGGACAAAACATATCTACTCAAACATCGTAGGGTAGCCATACATCATTGGGAAATAATATATAGCGTTGAGCACCATGTTTAAGTAGAGATTACAACGGGTAAGAGAGAGGTTACACCGCTGCATAGAGGGGGGAAGAGTTGGTGATGATGGCGGTGAAGTTGTTGGTGAAGATGGCGGTGATGATGATGGCCCCGGCAACGCTCCGGCGCCACAGAAGCAAGGGGGAGAGGGCCCCCCTTCTTCTTATTCTTCCTTGACCTCCTCCCTAGATGGGAGAAGGGTTTCCCCTCTAGTCCTTGGCTCCCATGGCATGGGAGGGGCGAGAGCCCCTCCGAGATTGGATCTGTCTCTCTTTCTCTCTCTGGTTCCGCGTTCTCAGATTCTTCCCTTTCACCGTTTCTTATATTCCCGGAGATCCGTAACTCCGATTGGGCTGAAATTTTGACACGATATCTATCCGGATATTAGATTTCTTGCGGTGAAAGAAGGGCATCAACTGCCTTACGGGGTGGCCACGAGGGTCAGGGGCGCGCCTGCCTCCCCAGGGCGCGCCCCCTACCTCGTGGGCCCCTCGAGTATCGTCTCGCGTGGATTCTTCTTCCCAAAAATCATATATATTCCAAAAAAATCTCTGTCAGTTTTTATTCCGTTTGGACTCCGTTTGATATGGATATTCTGCGAAACAAAAAACATGCAACAAACAGGAACTGGCACTGGGCACTGGATCAATATGTTAGTCCCGAAAATAGTATAAAAAGCTGCCAAAAGTATATGAAAGTTGTAGAATATTGGCATGGAACAATCAAAAATTATAGATATGACGGAGACGTATCATCGACACGACTCCGGCGACCATTTGGTCCGGGCATCGTGTCCAACACACTCGCTGCCCCACATAGCCGCCGTAGGGGTCACGCATGCGCCTCCACGGCCACTGCATCTGCATCACCGCGCTCACCCGAATGCCGGCGCCGCCCCGAGCTCGGTTCCGGCGAGCTCCGGTCGTCCCCGCTGCCGCCACATGCCGCGCTGGATGCGGGTGAGCTCCAGCTCCCTGTAGATGGCCTCGGCCGCCCGTTTTGTCGCCGGAGACGCAAACCCGAGGCTCGCCGCCGCGACTGGCCTCGCCGGCGTCAGGTCGCCGGTAGGTTTGACCCCGCTGACCAAGTTGACCCCGGGTGGGCCCTGTTTGACCCCTCTGGGTCTATGACAAATGGGACCCACCTGCTAATTAAGTTAGGATTAGGACTAACTAAAAATTAGTTAGACTATGACACTAACACGCGGGACCCACTGGCCAGGTTTGACCTGGACCATCCCAGTTGACTGCTGACGTCATGCTGACGTACTGCTGACGCAATAAAGCATTTACTGGATTTATTCTTATTCAGAAAATTCCAGAAAATGTTTAAAACTTCAAAAATTCATAGAAATTAGTCTATAGCTCCAAATGAAATAATTATAGATGAAAAATGATCAGAAAAATCCAAAGAATCTGAATATGGCAATCTCATGCATGTTTGAACAACTTATGCATGCTGATCAGGTTAAATCAAACAAGTGGCATTTAAATAATCACATATGGAGTTGAATTTGAATCTTTGGTTCAAACCAACTTCATTTAATTTGGTTGTAGTTGCATTAGCTCAAATCACAACATATTTCCATGTCATGATCATGCATCATATTGTTGCATTGCATTGATTGTGTTCCCTCTCGTTTGCTGGTGTTTGTCCCCTCTCAGTAGATGTGGTTTCGACGATGAGTTCGATAACACCGATGAAGAGCTATACTATCTTCAGAAGTGCTAGGCAAGCAAAAACCCCTTGTTCATTCCGATACAATCCCACTCTCTCGCTCCTGCTCTCTTTTACTGCATTAGGACAACAACGATTCAACTGTTACATGTTGCGGTAGTTGAACCCCTTTCCTCTGCATGACATGTCATTGCCACAGTAAATAGATGAAACCCACTAGCATGAGTAGGAGTTGTTTGAGCCTTGATGTGCCTACTCATTCATGCTTGTTTGTCATGCCTGCTATTTCTTAGAGTTGTGTCAGGTTTGATTCATCGGGGATGAATTGGAAAGTTGTGAACATGTCCACTGTTGTGAGCTAAGTGGTGAACACGATTTGGTAAAGGTGGCGGTGAGAGGCCATGTAGGAGTACATGGTGGGTTGTCGCATTGCAGCCATCCTCGGGAACTGAGTTCTGTGTTTGTGATCCGTGAACAGTTACTACCACACATTGGGCTCCGGGCGCTCCAAGCTCTCTCGACTTATTAATCAACCTAATCTCTGTCCAGGAGTTGCAACTAGTTTTTGGTGTTTGTAGGTAGTGTTAGTAGTCTACCAGGTGGCACCCGGTACAGGTGGGCTTGGGACAGACTAGGCACAGTGGCCCGGTGTACCAAGTGGCACCCGGATGGTGGGCTTGGGAACCCTGCTCACATCGTTTGGGGTCGTGAGCGACACCCCGGCCGGATCTCCTTGCGGATGGAACCCGAATAGGCGATAAACCTGTACTAGAGACTTGTTGGTTAGTCAGGTGGTGGCCGACTCCCTCGCCAGGCTTCCGCTTGAAGGTTGCCGAGATACACGATGTGTACATGGTGGTAAGTGGCGAGAGCATGTGTGAAGAAGTACACCCCTGCAGGGTTATCATTATCTATTCGAATAGCCGGATTCCTTGGATATGGAAACTTGGACCCCTTGCATAGTTCATAGACAAGTGAAAGTGGATACTCTAAAATGCGCAAGATAAGCATGAGTGCTATGGATGGTGTTCTCGTAGGGAGACGGGAGCAGATCCATAGTGGTGTATTGATATGGTGAATATGTGGACTCGTGTGCGCCACCTCAAAGAGTTATTTGCAGTAGTAGTTCAGGTTAGCCACTGAGTCAAAGCTGGCTTGCTGCAGTTAAAATCCACCACCCCCTTTGTTGCTACCAATGCATATGTAGTTAGTTCTGATGTAAGTCTTGCTGGGTACATTTGTACTCACGTTTGCTTAATTTATGTTTTTGCAGAGAGACTTCAGTCTCACTAGTAGTTCCGCATGGACTTCGACGTTTAGCTTGTTACCTCAGCTACGATCTTGTGCCCTCGGCAGGATCGGGTAGATAGTCAGCCTTCTCAGCCTTTTTCATTTGTAGATGTCTGTACTCAGACACGTTAAGCTTCCGCATGTGCTTTGTCTGGTATGCTCTGTATGTTGGGGTCATGAGACCCATGTTTGTAATGCTTGGCTCCTCGGAGCCTAATGAATAAATACTCTGAGTCGTAGAGTCTTGTTGTGATGCCATGTTGTATTTACACATATCGAGCATATTGTGTGTATGATTGAAATGCTTGGTATGTGTGGGATCCAACAATCTAGTTGTTTATCCTTGGCAGCCTCTCTTATGGGGAAATGTAGTCTAGTGCTTCCATGAGCCATAGTAGTCCTCTACAACCCGGTTCACCGGAGTCCTGCTAGCCCAGCACTACTGCTTGGGACACTTGACTGGCCGGCATGTGTTTCACTTAGTTCCTTTGTCTGTCCCTTTGCGGAAATGTCACGTGGTAACATCCGGAGTCCTGCCTAGCCTGCTACAGCCCGGGTTCCCGGAGTCCTGTTAGCCCAGTGCTACAGCCCGGATTCACACGCTGCTGACCGACATGCTCGATGTGATTCATGTATGCATGTCCCCATAGGTTGGTGCCGCTTTGGGTTCACGACTAGCCATGTCGGCCCAGGTTCTCTGTCATATGGATGCTAGCGACACTATCATATACGTGAGCCAAAAGGCGCAAACGGTCCCGGGCCATGGTAAGGCGACACCCATGGGAATACCGTGCGTGAGGCCGCAAAGTGATATGAGGTGTTACCAGCTAGATCGATGTGACTTGGAATCGGGGTCCTGGCGAGTTGCTTCTTCTTCTTGGGGGCGGTCATCAGGGCGAAGACGGCTCCGTCTCCGTCAGAGCTCTCGATCGCCGCAGTCTGGTAGGCGCGCTCCAGAGAACGTACTGCTTCCTTCTCGTCGCAGGCAATCGTGATGACTCTGCCGCTTCCAGGCATCTTGAGGACGTTGTAGCTATGATGGGTCGCCGCCATAAACTTGGAGAGGGCCGGATACCCTAGGATGGTGTTGTACGGGAGGTTGATGTTGGCGACGTCGAAGTCGATGAGCTCGGTGTGATAGTTGTCGCGGTCACCGAAGGTGACGGGGAGGCAGACCTGCCCCATCGGGAGGGTGGAGCCATCTGTGACTCCGTAAAATGGCTTGGTCAGGTGCAGCTGATCGTAGGGTACTTGAAGAGTCTCGAAGATCTAAACGGAGAGGACGTTGAGCCCTGCCCCACCATCGATGAGGGTCTTGGTCACGCGAACGTTACTGATGGTCGGGGTGCACCTGAGCTGATCCTTGGGGTCGAAGGCGATGATCTGCTTGGCCCACCTGAGGTTGCGCGCGGCGTCAGGCCTGGGGAGCACCGCGTTCACCTCACGAGCGAACTGCTTGAAGATGCGGTGAGAAGCCAGAGCGTGGGCTCCTCCCAGGATGCACGCGACCCCGTGTGGCTCCTGGAAGCCCCCCGCTTCGTCTCACTGGCGGTCGTCGTCGTTCCTTCTTGGCGGTGGTGGCAGCGGAGGTAGGCCCGCGTTGCCCTGAGGGCGACCCTCGCGAGGCTGGTCGCGCCAGGGGGCGTCACGAGGCTGCTCCTGGCAGCGGTCTTCACGGGGCTGATCACGCCATCCTTGGCGCAAGTTCCTGCCGTCCTAGCGTCCTCCGCCACGGCCTCCTCTATGGCCGTAGCCACGGTTGTCGCGCTCAGGGCACTGCCCGACGCGCCCGCCGCGCATCGCCCTGAGCTCTTGGCAGTCGTTGGTGTTATGGCTATGGACATCATGGAAGACGCAGTACGGACGGTTGTCTCTTGGAGGGTCGTTGTAGCCGCAGCCGCGCTTCACTTCTGGCTCCACGGCCAGCACGGCTGGTCCCTTGCGCTTTGCTTCCTTGGCCTTGGTCTTCTTGTCGTCGGCCTCCGCCTCAGGCAGTTCCAGGAGGGAGAGGCGGCCTTCCTCTGCCCTGGCGCACTTCGCCGCGAGATTGAACATCTCGAGGGCCGTGCATAGATCCTCGTGGATGGCAAGCTCCTCCTTCATCCTGACATCGCGAACACCGTCGGAGAATGCCGAGATGATGGCCTCGTCGGAGACCCTGGGGATCTTGAGGCGCACGGTGTTGAAGCGTTGGATGTACTTCTGCAGGGTCTCCCCAGGCTGCTGCTTCACGCGGCGCAGGTCTGCGGCCGCTGGAGCTCGGTCGCGGGTACCTTGGAAGTTGGCGATGAAGCGCTCACGAAGCTCCTCCCAAGAAGAGATGGATCCTGGAGGAAGGTTCAGGAGCCAGGAGCGTGCACCGTCCTTGAGGGCCACGGGGAACCAGTTCGCCATGACCTGCTCAGTGCTGTTCGCCGCCTCGATGCTGAGCTCGTAGAGCTGGAGGAACTCCGCCGGGTCGGCGGTGCCGTCGTAACGCGGAGGCAGGTCCGGCTTGAACTTGCCGGGCCAGACGAGGCACCGTAGCTCAGGAGCTAGGGCGCGGCATCCAGCCACGCTCATGATTGCTGGCGCCCCCTGCGCCTACGGTGCTGGATCTTGGGGTGCGGGCGCCACCACCTCCTGTGGGGCACGGTTCTGGTGCTGCTGGGCAGGGAGCACGCGCGCTTCTGCATAGGGGCGCGGGACCACCTGGCAGCTCTCCTCGTCGCGCGCGGGGGCCCTGCGGGGCTGTTCGCGCCGTGGAGCCTCGCACCTGAGCCCCTGGCCGGCGCCGCGCGGTGGGGGTGGGGGCGGAGCGCCACAGTCCTCGTTCCCCGCCATGGGTGACGGAGGGCGAGAGGAATGGGTCGGTGCGGGCGCCTTCCCGGCAGCGTTGACGAGCTCGGTGATGTGGTGGAGCCACTCGTCGTAGAGGTCGTCCGTCGGACGGTAGCATAGGAGCTCTCGCGCCATCAGTAGCGCAGGCTACTGGTAGACCGGCCCGCGGCGGACCAGCGAGGACGACGTCGCGGCCAGCGAAGGTGACGGGGTCGCCGTGCAGCCTTCGCGCCGCACGGACAGCGGCAACAACGAGTCCTGCTGCTCATGAACGGCTGGGTCCGTGGCCGCGTTGGCGACCGGCGAGTTGGGGCGGAGTGGTGCGCCGTTACCCGCGGGCGCCGTCAGAGTGACGTTGGCGGCGCGGCGGGCGGTGCGTGCTCGGCGAGTGTCCACCATGGCGGTGAAACGAGGTCGACGGAGAAGAGTGGAGCGAGGTCGTCGGAGAAGCGAGATTTCGACACGCCCCCTACCTGGCGCGCCAAATGTCGGATTCCGGGCTCCGGAAAACCCTTAATATTCGAACACAGGGGCGTGACGAAGATCTCTCCACTACACGTCTACCTAGCGCCTCGCTCTTCTCCTGGTGGTGGGAATGGAATGCAAGCAAGCAAACAAGTAGAGCACACAAGAGTTTACCCAGGTTCAGGCCACCTTGCGGTGTAAAACCCTACGTCCTGCTTTAGTGGATCGGCCTCGCGAGGGCTCGAGTATGAACAAGTACAGTGGTTTCCTGAACTCAGGAGGCGAGCTCGAGAGGGGTGAGTAAGCGGATGTTCTTGCTCCTTTGCTATGCTAAGTCCCAATGGGTTGGTCCCTCCCCTATGCTAGGAACCCTAGCTACTTATATAGACGGCCAGGGTCCTCTTCCCCCGAAATGTTTAGGCGGGAAGGGAATCTCACAACGGCCATTTGAGCGGGAACACAAGAACGCTCCTATCCTGACAAAAGGTGGTCTTCGCCTGCAAAGAGGGCAGGCGGTGATGCGGTGGTGGTCTCGGCGATGACATCCTTCCTGCCGTCCTTGCGGTCTTCGATCTTGTTGCACCAAAGGGGAAACCTTTGTCTCGCCCCTCGGGAACATGCGCCTGCGCGGTCTCCTTTGCACCGATATGGAAACTGCGCCTGCCAGCGGGCGCTGGCGCCCGCTGGCATGGTTCGTCATGGCTTGCGTCACTGCCTCCTCCTGAGGCAGCCCTTGCCTTGAGATCTCCGCCCTCCCGAAGCAGCCTAGCTGAGGCCACTCTTGGGAGAGGTCTTAGTTGCCCCTCTGGAGCGGCCTAGGTGAGGCCGCTCCCTAAGGAGGTCTTGGTCGTTCTCCTCGCTAGGGCTGGCCCCCTCGCGAGGGTCTTGAGCAGCCGATCGATCAGCTGGGCCCTACCGGGCCATACCAGGAACGCGACGTGGGCCGCAGACAGGCAAGTCTGGGCACCCTTGTTCCCAGTACGCCGACACTCGCGTAAGAAAAAAAAAGAAAACACGTTTTTTTCCGTTTCCGAGGAGGCACTGCCGTGACTCTCGTAAAAGCACAACCGTGACTCTTGCGGAAGCAAAACCGTGACTCTCGCGAAAGGAAAAAACAGAAAACGCATTTTTTACCTTTCCGAGAGGCACGGCCGTGACTCTCGCGAAAACACAACCATGCTTCTCGCGAAAGCAAAACCGTGACTCTCGCGAAAAAAAAACAGAAAACACGTTTTTTTCGTTTCCGAGAGGCCCGGCCGTGACTCTCGCGAAAGTACACCCGTGCCTCTCGCGGAAGCAAAACCGTAACTCTCATGAAAAAAAGGAAAACACGTTTTTTTTCATTTTCGAGAGGCATGGCCGTGACTCTCGCGAAAGTAAAATCGTGCCTCTCGCGGAAGCAAAACCGTGACTCTCATGAAAGGAAAAAAAAGAAAGAAAACACGTTTTTTCGCGCAAAATAATTTTTTCTTTGAATTTTTTTTGATTGAAAAGCTAAGAAAGACTGTGTAAAACCAAAACGTCGAAAAAACCCCGAAAAAACCAATTAAAAACCGAAAATGCGTGCGGAAAAATAAAAAAATCCGGAGGGAGCGCCCAGAGCGCGACACATGGCGAATGGCTGAGAGCGCGTCAAGTGACGCTGATCGTTGTGAGGTTCCTGAAGGAGCGCTCGTTAACTAGTTGCTCTCTCATTTTCATGTATTTTTCATGTGTGATCGGCCGAGCGGTGAAGAGGCTTCGTTTCTTGTGATTTGGACTCCTCGCTTTTTTTGGAGCAACTAGTTAACGAACGCTCTTCGAAAGCCTCCCAATGATTACTTAGTGTGGGCTAAGAGCGAGCCACTCGGCGCACTCTCAGCCGCTGTCATGGGTCATGCTTTTAGCGCTCCCGTGCCTCTTCGAAACAGAAAGAAAATGCGTTTTCTGTTTTTTCCTTTCGTGAGAGACACACCCGTGCCTCTCGAAAATAGAAAAAAAATGTTCTTTTTTCTTCTGTGAGAGGCACGGTTTTAGTTTCACTATGTCTCTCGGAAATGAAAAAAATTTGTTTTCTATTTATTTTTTCTTTCATTAGAGGCACGGTTTTGCTTTCGTGAGAGACACGGGCGTGCCTATTGGAAACGGCTTTCGAAAAGAGGAAAAACATATTCTCTATTCGGGTTTTTGTCTGGTTTTTTCGCGAACGAAAACGTTCGCCAAAATCTATCAACACGGGATCTAGTTTAAAGATCTTGACGCGAGAAATCCAACCGTGAAAACGGTTTGAGATTTGGACGCACGGTTTAAGAGATAAAACATTTTGAATAAATAGTTCTACGAAAAAAAGATGAAAGTGATCTTTTTAGAAGATACTCCTCAATTAGTGATTTCGCCGTTTTTTGCTATCTTTTACATCCTTCTTTTTCATTCATTTCGTGTAGCCACCGGCTTCTTTCTTCTTCTTTTTTAGGGGGGCCACTGGATCTTTTTTTTTTTGAGACAACACTGGCTCCTTTCTAACCGTTACGAAGCGGAAGAGGCTAGGCCTCGAAACTGGGCCTAATGTTAGCCCGCGCTCCTTGGGCTAAACCCTAACGCAGAGCGTCCTCCCGTCCAACCCGACGCCGGCCTCCGCCTCCTCCTCCGCCCTCGCCTACTTCCTAGCCGCGCCGCTTACTGGTCTGGTCTGGGTTGACCCGGAGTGAGGCGGGATGGCGCTGAGGGGCGTCTGGCAGCTGCAGAAGCTCGTGGTGAACTTCTGCGATTGGGGAGGGAGCAGCAAGGGGATCAGGTACTGTTCATCGTGCCGATTTGATTCTGCCTTAAGTTTTGTTCCTGGAGATCCGACTTATTCGTTGCGTCGACTGAGCTGGAGTGCTCTTTTCATTCTTAATTGTGCATGGAGCAATGTGGAATTGTCTTCTCTGAAGGTGAGCGTCGCGTGTGATTATGTGTCGGTTTGACGAAAAAGGAAGGGCTATTCGTATGACCCCATTGAATAGGAGTAGTTCATCTGTCTAGAGGACACTTTGATATTATTGAAAATGGGAATAACTATTTGGAAGAATGGCCCATTAGACTAGGCAGTTCAGTCACAGTTGAGCCGATTATATGTAGTTTGCTTGTTGGGTTGGGATCAAGCCCTGCTTTTGTGATCCTTGAACCTAATTTTATTCACATGGTATCTTTCCTTTCTTACGGATGAGTGGGCTGTTGTTTAAGCATAAACTGTATGATTTTGGAGCTTAATTGTGCTTGACTCCATACTTTAGTCATTCGAATTTAGTGTCTGATAACAATTAGGTGCTTCAATTTGCTTGCTCCTTTACGACTAGAGCTCCTTGGAATTGCAGGGCTTTTATGGAGTCGCATCTTCCAGCTCTGAAGGAAAAGAATCCCCAGTTAGAGGTGGTGACACAGCTTGTCCGTGGTCAGCATCCCAACTTGAAGGGCATTTACAGTAAGAACCTCCTTTCCTTTTGACCATTTTAGTGTTACCAGGGGTTATATGGTAACTGTATTACTTATAATGATTTTACTTTCTGGCAGTGAGGGGGATCTTTGTGTTGGTACTTACCAAATGCATATAATTAGTTGATTTTCATGAATCTGCTGCAGTCAAGCACTGTAGTTTACAGTTCCTGTATTTAGTTGAGAATTGCAGTACCGTGTCATTTGTCACTCGTCTTCCATGTGCTTAAGTACTTGTGATGAATTGGACATGCTCAACAGGTGAAGTCGCTTGGTTTAAGCATTTTTGCCACCCATGTCTTCCATGTGCTTAAATACGTGTGATGAATCTTGACACACTCAAGAGCTCAAAGGTGAACCCACATGGTTCAAGAATGATATGGTATTATGGTTAACTGTGTGCCTTTTGAGTGAATAAATCTTCTTAAGGAAACGTTGACATGTTTTGTTTCAGTGGTGCACTTGTTCTAGGACAAGTGCAGATTTTGTGGGGGAGCAGGCTCATTTAACATGTTCTGTGGGATACATTTCACAAATTTAAGTACTTTCTCTCTCTCCTAGTGTTTAGCCCAAGAATAATTCCATTTCATTGCACTAACGAAACCAACCTTATAGTATGTGATGATTGCAGGAGGAGGTTACTCCTCAAACCAAACATCCATCCAGAATCTGCTTTTCTTTTGGTGTATGTTTGTTATTAGGAGATTTTCATATATGCCACCCAAAAGATTGGCATGACTGGGAGTACCACTCCCTGTCTCATTGACAGGACCCACTCACATGTCATCGCGACACAGATTCATATCAATACGCCACCCTTGTTATTTTTCATGAACGCGTGGCTGTAGTTGCTTATGTTCTAAGTTACTCCCTCCTTCCATCTATATAGGGCCTAATGCGTTTTTTAAGACCGTCTTTGACTATTGGCAAGGTTAATAGTACATGACATGCATAATGTGAAAATTATATCATTGAAATCTCCTTTCACATACGAATATGACGGTATGCTTTGTGTAAGTTGCATGTCATATATTATTGTTCAAATATTTGGTCAAAGTTAGCCTCGAAAAACGCATTAGGAAGGAGGGAGTATCATTTTTAAGCAATGTCATTCTTGTGCAGAAAACCATAACGAGAGAGTTGTTTGCGTCAGAAACTTGGCACCTGAGGACATAATGTTGCAAGCTAGTAGGCTAAGGTGTTCTCTGGGCAGGAAAGTCGTGAAGCTGAGAACCAGACACGTGACGAAAAGGCCAAGCGTCCAGGGAACATGGACGACGGAGCTGAAGATGTGAGTCAAAGTTCCTGATGGCACACACTCGCAAGAACCGTGTCAGATCTATAGCAAGAACTCTGTGCTGCTATTAAACCTATGTTTCGTCAGTAGTTTCAGTTTCAGTCTGCCCTCCTTTTGTTTGAGCCGCAGGCTGATAATAACATGTAAACTTGGGAGTTCTTTTTGTTAGTGTCGCCTGTCTAGCAGATATTTGGATGGCAGATGCCTGATCTTTGGACCATTGCTTTCGTTGAAGCTGTCAGCGCAGAATATGTTCTAAAGGAAGGAGGAATGTCTGCATGTTATGACAGGACAAGTTATAAATCTAAAACCGTCATGAACTGTATACGTTGTTCATATCTTGCTGTCCATCTAGTGCATCAGGTGAGTAACTAGAGTACCCGTAAGGGGCACTCATCGATCGGCTTCTATAAGTGTCTGAAACTGAAGGCACCTGTTATTCAGTTGGTGCTATGCCATGAACCATTTCAGATTCATTTTTCAAAAAGAAAAAGAATTTTTTAGGTCTATATATATATACTCCGTATATATCAATCAAGAATGTTGTGCTGATACCATTTTCAGCATCGACAGCTAACTTGTACTAGCTCCGATGAGAACGTGTAAAGGCCTTTGGGTCGACCTTGAAGATGCAACATTTGGAATTTCACTCATACTCGGCTTCTTCGGCCTACCTTTTGCCCAACTTGCGAACGCAAATGACTGGACTTTGAAAAAGGGCAGCACTAGGCGCCGGTGCGCCGGCCGAAAGTTTCGGTTGGTCTGCCCCCAACTGCATGGGACCGTCAGATCACAGCTCCTCTTCTACCTTTTTCTTACCTTATCCTCGCCTCCAGCACACATAGAGAGGAGCGAGCCAGTCAGGGCTGTCATGGATGCGCGACCACGAAGCACCGCTGCGCTGTCGCAACCGCACGCCTTGCAGTCGCCGTCGCCACTCGCCAGTTGGAACATTGGTGCCCCATGGCCCGCCCCCTCTTATGCAGCAAAAAAATGGACCCAGCAAAAAGGAAAAATCAAACCCCACTGGTCCCGACCACCCCCAATGCCGATGACCTCGTCGGCTAGCCGCCGCTAGCCATACTCGTTCCTGGAAAGCCGCAGTTCCATAAGCCCACCCATGGTTGCAGCAAAAAACCCACGCCAGTGGAAGCTTTCATGCTTGCCTGTTTGTAGCAAATCTGAGTGCCGATTGTAGCTTTCCTGCTGCCGGTTGAAGCAGAAAATGCAGCTCCACCGGACCGCCATTGCAGCTCCGCTGGACTACGGGTTCCAGCTCTTGTGGCCATGGTTGCAGCTCCCCTTGTCTGGCTGTAGCACCCCATGCCGGCGGTTGTGTCGTCTGCCGTCACCGATGCAACAAAAATGATCGCCGGTAGTAGAAAAACCAACAACAGTTGTAACAAATTAATCATCGTCCGTCGTCTCGCCATGACTGTTTGTAGCAACAAGAGATGCAGGTTGTAGCACCGATGCTCGTCGGTTGTAGCAAAAAATCCCCATGGTCGAAACCTCGACGTCCGCCGGTTCTAGCAATTTTGCCCCGGGAGGTTGTAGCACCGAGTCTCGTCGGTTGTAGCAAAAAATCGCCATGGTTGTACCCTCAACATCTGTCGGTTCCAGCAAAATTGCGTCGAGGGGTGTAGTCTCATCATGGACGGTTGCAGCTCCGACGTGGCCAGATCCGGGGAGGTAGGCAGAGCTCCGGTGGCGTGAATCCAAAGCAAATCTGGTCGAGGGTAGCCGGCGACGGCGCCCTAGGAGGCCTCCGGGCGGCGACGGTTGACCATGGCAGCGGGGCCTGAGAAGGAGGCAGAGAAATAAGAGGCAGAGATGAGCGACCAGAGAAGAGAAGGAGGAAGAAGACGCACATGGGCGGGCCCCCATCCTACGTGTCGCTAGCTGAGTGTAACACCCATAATGCGGCTATATCTCCCACGTGTCGGGGCACGACTTAGAGGCATAGCCGCATGATAGGTTTGTCGCAAGAGGGGTAATCTTCACACAATCCCATGTACTGAATAAGAAAGGGATAAAGAGTTGGATTACAATTGCCACTTCACACAAATACAAATTAAACATACATCATCCAAAATACAATTAAGGTCCGACTACGGAACCAAAATAAAAGAAGACAGCCCCAAATGATGGATCCCCGATCGTCCCAACTGGGCACCACTACTGATCATCCAGAAAAGACACATAACAACGATCAAGATCTTCATCGAGCTCCCACTTGAGCTCGGTTGCGTCACCTGCACCGGTATCATCGGCACCTGCAACTATTTGGAAGTATCCGTGAGTCACGAGGACTCACAATCTCACACCCTCGAGATCAAGACTATTCAAGCTTATGGGTAGGAGAAGGTAATGAGGTGGAACTGCAGCAAGCACTAAGCATATATGGTGGCTAACATACACAAATAAGACCGAGAAGAGAAGCAACGCAACGGTCGTGAAACTAGAAGTGATCAAGGAGTGATCCTGAAACTACTTACGTTCAAACATAACACAAGGTCGTGTTCACTTCCCGGACTCCGCCAGAAAGAGACCATCACGGCTACACACGCGATTGATGCATTTTAATTAAGTTAAGTGTCAAGTTCTCTACAACCGGACATTAACAAATTCTCATCTGCCACATAACCATGGGCACGGCTTTCGAAAGTCTAAACCTTGCAGGGGTGTCCCAACTTAGCCCGTCACAAGCTCTCATGGTCAACGAAGGATATTCCTTCTCCCGGGAAGACCCGATCCGTCTCGGAATCCCGGTTACAAGACATTTTGACAATGGTAAAACAAGACTAGCAAAGCCGCCCGATGTGCCTACAATCCCGATAGGAGCTGCACATATCTCGTTCTCAGGGCAGCACCAGATGAGCAATCCGTACAACTAAAACCAAACCTCAAGTTTCCCCGAGGTGGCGCTGCAAGGGGCTCTAGTTCGAACCAACACTTAAAGAAGCACTTGCCCGGGGGGGTTAAAATAAAGATGACCCTCGGGTTGGCCGACCCAAGGGAAGGGTAAAAGGTTGTTAGGCAAATGTAAAACCAAGGTTGGGCCTTGCTGGAGGAGTTTTATTCAAAGCGAACTGTCAAGGGGTTCCCATAACACCCAACCGCGTAAGGAACGCAAAATCAAGGAACATAACACCGGTATGACGGAAACTAGGGTGGCAAGAGTGGAACAAAACACCGGGCATAAGGCCGAGCCTTCCACCCTTTACCAAGTATATAGATGCATTAATTAAAATATAAGAGATATTGTGATATCCCAACATATCCATGTTCCAACATGGAACAAACTTCAACTTCACCTGCAACTAGCAACGCTATAAGAGGGGCTGAGCAAAAGCGGCAACATAGCCAAACAACAGTTTGCTAGGAAGGTGGGTTAGAGGCTTGACATGGCAATATGGGAGGCAGGATATAACAAGTGGTAGGTAGCACGACATAGCGATAGAACGAACAACTAGCAAGCAAAGATAGAAGTGATTTCGAGGGTATGGTGTAACGCCCCGAGACCGTTGTGCCAGGTGTCCTCCAGTTATTCGCTGTTGTTGCCTTGTCATTCGCTTGCGTGTTGCATCTTATCATGTCATCATGTGCATTGCATCATCATGTTTTCAAAACTTGCATCCGTCCGGGTTCCCCCAGTTCCGTCCGTTGTCCGTTCTGAGCCCAGACACACTTGCACGCGCCCGCGGCATGTCCGAAATATTATTTTATAAGTGGCTGGAAAATGTTCTTGGAATGAGATGAGAGTTGACGTGTGGTCTTATTATAGTGTAGATAAACCGCGTGTCAAGTTTCATCGCATTCGGAGTTCGTTTGATAGCCCAACCGTTAAACTATAGCGGCATTATAGCCGGGCACACGTCGGACGTTTTCGGTAACTGAAAACCTTGCCGGGATGCAATTCCATCTCTCTCTTCTCTGCCGGAGACCTCTCCTACACAACCTAGGCCCAGCCTACCCCCCTCTTTGCACAGTGCATCGACCCCTCGCGCATGTCCGAAACTGTCCCGGACCCGACCCGGACAGTCGTTACCGTTGTGTGCGGATCATCCCCAAACGTCTGCAAAACATCACCGTTTTCTTTTTTGGACTCCCTAGCTATTTTATCCGGAATCGTCCGATTGCGATCGTAGGGTCGAGATAGCCCCTAACCTAATCCGTGATGTATATTTATAGTCCACCCCTAGTCTAATTTCAGACCAAATCCCTAAATTTTAGGGATGCTCCGAGCCGCCGCCGCCGCACTCATTCCCCAACATCGGGATCCCCATCGCTCGAACCAAATCCATCTCCTCCTCGTTTTCACCACAAACCCAACCAGCGAGCTCCTCCTCCTCTCGATCCATCCCCACGCCCCTCCGCGGTTGGGCCCGAGCAGGATCACCCAGAGCCGCAGCTCGTCCGTGAGCAGCTCTGCCGCCATCAGGCCAGGACCTCCCCGTCGCTCCTCCTCGCTCCTGTTTCTTCTCGTTGCCTCCTGCCTCTCCCCGTAACTCTCTCTCTCTCCCTCGCCTTGGGCAGGGGAACGAAAGGAAGCCGCCACTGCCTGGAGCTCCAAGTCCGCTGGCCTGCCTCCACTTCGATCGGGCAGGGAATGAGAGCCCGACGACCTCCATGCCCGGATCCAGCCACCTCCTGCCGCCGTTCACCTCGCCCTACGCCTCAAGTTCCTCCCGCCGGAGCCCCAAGTCCACCTCGCCCGCGCGAAGTCCCCTGCCGCCATGGCCGCCCGGGAACATGGAGATCCGCCGCCGTCCTGCCGTTCCCCTTCGATGATGGAGCTCCCCACTGCCAAGTCCAGGACCCCGTCGCTGCGCTACCTCCGTTTGAGAGGAGGACGACGAAGCCGCGCCCCGCATTGACTCCTCGTCGCGTGGATCCAGCTGGGCCTCGTCCCGATCCCAAGTCCAGCGCCCTCCTGGCGCGTCTCGCTTCATGGACCAGCGCTGCAGATCCGGCCTGCTTGTCCACACCCCCTGGGCCGCCTCCTCACGCACCTCCACGTGGGCCATGCCCCGAACGGCCCAGGTCTGGGCACAAAGCCCAGCCCGCCTCCGGCCTCATCCGATCTGGGCTGAGCCCAACTGGGTGAGTAGCCCCAGCCTCCCCTGTGCACCTTTGGGCCAACTAGTTTCAGCCCATTGTGTTTTTTTCCTGCTGCTGCAATTTAGCTATTTTTCCAGAAAACTGTTATTTTACAGAAAAGTCCCTAGACAACATGCATATAATAACTCACAAACCGTGCATCGGATTAAAACAAACTTAATATGGAAGTTGCTTAGAATTTTGTCTAGTTTCACAATATGTATTTTTCATCCATGTTTAAATTGCTTAAAATGTTGTTTGCTTAAATTTGCTCCTATGCCATGTTAAAATGCTTTATTTCATAACTAAATAACCGTAACTCCGAATTTAATAAACTTTATATGTAAATGGGGTGGAAAAATGCCTAGTTTAACATGGTGGCCTTACTTGGCATGTTTAACAACTCTAAAATATGGTTTAGGGCAGAACAGTACCAAACCTTAAAATATGCATATGGGGTTTTACCGGAATTGTTGTTCGTTGTTTCCGGCCTCATTTAAACTTGCCTAGATAGGTAGTTTTGTTGTGCTTCACCCCATGCCATGTTAATCAACATTTAATATTGTTGGGTACATAAACGAGATCGAACTAAATAACTTGTCGTGGTGTTTCGTCAATATGCACCGTTGCATATTGAGCTCCACTTAATTTGTAGGATTGCTTGTGCACTTTTGCCATGACATGCTTCATTAAACCGGACATGCATCATACTTGGTTGTGCATCATGCCATGTTCATGTGTTGGTTGTTTACTATGTTGTTTGCTTCTTTCCGGGTTGCTCCTCGCGTTAGCTTCGGTTTCGTTCCGGAGTTGTGAGTTTTGGTTCGACTAAGTCCGCTTTGTCTTCTTCATGGACTCGTTCTTCTTCCTTGCGGGATCTCAGGCAAGATGACCATACCCTCGAAATCACTTCTATCTTTGCTTGCTAGTTGCTCGCTCTTTTGCTATGCCTATGCTGCGATACCTACCACTTGCTTATCATCCCTCCCATATTGTTGAACCAAGCCTCTAACCCACCTTGTCCTAGCAAACCGTTGTTTGGCCATGTTACCGCTTTGCTCAGCCCCTCTTATAGCGTTGTTAGTTGTAGGTGAAGATTGAAGTTTGTTCCTCGTTGGGACATGGAGATGTTGTTCCTTGTTGGAACATGTTTACTTGTTGGGATATCACAATATCTCTTATTTAATTAATGCATCTATATACTTGGTAAAGGGTGGAAGGCTCGGCCTTATGCCTGGTGTTTTGTTCCACTCTTGCTGCCCTAGTTTCTGTCATATCGGTGTTATGTTCCCGGTTTTTGCGTTCCTTACGTGGTTGGGTTATAATGGGAACCCCTTGACAGTTCGCTTTGAATAAAACTCCTCCAACAAGGCCCAACCTTGGTTTTACCATTCGCCACCTAGCCTTTTTTCCCTTGGGTTAGGCCAGCCCAAGGGTCATCTTTATTTTAACCCCCCCCCCCCCGGGACAGTGCTTGTCGAAGTGTTGGTCCAAACGGAGTAGACTGCGGGGCCACCTCGGGGAAACTTGAGGGCTGATTTTACTCGTAGGATGTCTCATCCGGTGTTGCCCTGAGAACGAGATATGTGCAGCTCCTTTCAGGATGTCGGCGCATCGGGAAGTCTTGCTGGACTTGTTTTACCATTGTCGAGTATGTCTTGTAACCGGGATTCCGAGTCTGATCGGGTCTTCCCGCTAGAAGGAATATCCTTCGTTGACCGTGAGAGCTTGTGATGGGCTAAGTTGGGACACCCCTGCAGGGTTATGAACCTTCGAAAGTCGTGCCCGCGGTTATGGGCAGATGGGAATTTGTTAATGTCCGGTTGTAGAAAACTTGAAGTTGACCTTAATTAAAATACATCAACCGCGTGTGTAACCGTGATGGTCTCTTTCCGGCGGAGTCCGGGAAGTGAACACGGTGTTGGAGTTATGCTTGACATAGGTTGTTCTAGGATCACTTCTTGATCATAGTTGTTCGACCGTGCTTTTGCCTTCTCTTCTCGCTCTCATTTGCGTATGTTAGCCACCATATATGCTAGTCGCTTGCTGCAGCTCCACCTCCTACCTTTACCTTATCCATGAGCTTAAATAGTCTTGATCGTGAGGGTGTGAGATTGCTGAGTCCCCGTGACTCACAGATACTTCCAAAAACCAGTTTGCAGGTGCCGATGTTACCGAGCAGGTGACGCAACCAAGCTCAAGGAGGAGCTCGATGAAGACCTTGTCCTTTGTTTTGTTTCGTTCTAGTTGATCAGTAGTGGAGCCCAGCTCGGACGATCGTGGATCTGTGTAGCATTTGGGGTAGTATTCTTTTATTTTGGTTCCGTAGTCGGACCTTGATTGTATCTGGATGATGTAATGCTTTATTCATGTAATTGTGTGAAGTGGCGATTGTAAGCCAACTATGTATCTCTTTCCCTTATATATTACATGGGTTGTGTGAAGATTACCTCACTTGCGACATTGCTTTCAATGCGGTTATGCCTCTAAGTCGTGATTCGACACGTGGGAGATATAGCCGCATCGAGGGTGTTACAAGTTGGTATCAGAGCCTTCCCCGACCTTAGGAGCCCCTGCTTGATCGAATCGCTGGCGTTATTGAGTCTAGAAATGTTTTGAGTCATTTAGGAATTATATATATCGGAGAGTTAGGAATTCTTTTTACTCCTCAGTCCCTTCGTCGCTCTGGTGAGGCATCCTGGCGTAGAGTTTTGACTCTTCTCTTCTCAAATTTCACTAAAAAAATTTAGGATCACACGGGTATTGTCGTGGTTCTAACTCTGACAGTGATGTAGGGGGGTGTGTATGGAGAGGCTAGATCTCAGCTATTGGGAAGTTGTAAACACACGAGGATTACGAGTTCAGGCCCTTCTCGGAGGAAGTAACAGCCCTACGTCTCGGTGCCCGGAGGTGGTCGATTGGATTATGTGTGTATGAATAACAGGGGTGCGAACCCTTCATACTGAGGAGGGGGGTGGCTTATATAGAGTTCGCCGGCCCTCTCCTGCCCTCAGTGATGCAGGGTTTAAGGTACATTTAAGGTTGGGCGTTACTGGTAACGCCCCTAATAAAGTGCTATAATGACCATAAAGACTACTTAATAGCCGACCGTTTGCCTACGGAGTGACTTTAGGTCTCCTGGCAGTCGAGTGGTTGGCTTCATGGTCGAGTGATAGCTTCTTGGTCGAGTGTCTTGAACCTGTCGAGTGGGATACCTTCAAGTCGATTGAAAGGTGACTTCTTCTAGGGATGTCCTTGGGTAGGGCTCTTTGGGCAGGTCCGTGCCCCTACCCTAGGTACATAGCTTCATCATTAGCCCCCGAATGGATCGAGGTTTGAGTGGGGAAAGAATTGGAGATCTTTCCGACTGGTTCTTTGGGCTACATGAGTGCCTCGTTTTGGGTCAATCGTCACGGATGACGTCATCAACCTCTTTCAGTCGCCTTGATCCATTCCAGGCCTTTCGTCGAGTGAATTTCTTTACTTGTGACATACCGAGTGTCGGCGCAAGCGGGGTCTTCTGTTTTGACAAGTTGTTCTGCAGCCCGCGGATGTCGTGGGATTCGGATTTCGGGAAGCGCGCGGGATGGGAGCGGCCGCAGTAATCGGAAGCGATAAAGCGGAAGCTCCTCGATTGCCGCGCCATCTTTTCGCCACGTACTGCGCGCGTCTGCTGCGGGATTTGACTGGATAGCCTGGGCCTACCAGTCAGCCACTCGGCAGCGGCCTCTTATAAGTCGCCGGCTCGGGGTTTCCAAACAGTGTGCTTTCTTCTTCCTCTCTCCCTTCGCAAGTTCCTCCGCCACCTCCGCTCTCACCTTAGCGCCGCAGGCCCGTGCAAGATTTGCCGGCGACGATGGCGAAGGACAAGACATCCGCTCTGGAGCGCGCGAAGAAGGCGGCGGCGCAGGGAAAGGGGAAGAGGTCTGCTCGGGGCGGATCCTCCTCAAGGTCTGCTCTGCCCCGAGGCTAGATCCAGGGCGATTGGATGCCGTCGGTGATCCGGCAAGAAGATCTCGACGACATGGTCGAGGGGGGAGTCATTCCCCACGAAGTTGCGCGTCTCCCGGGGAGAGAGATCGAACCTCAACCCCGCGACGGTGAGTGCGTGCTCCTAGCCACCCATGTCGACCGCGGGTTTTCTCTGCCGCCCCACCCTTTTTCCAGAGCTTCCTGAACTTCTTCGGAGTGCAGCTCCACCACTTCACTCCCAACTCCATCGTATACCTTGCTGCTTTCATCTCCATGTGTGAGGGTTTCTTGGGTTGCCGCCCCCATTGGGGACTCTTCAAGCACATCTTTACCTACCGTTCCCAATCGGTCAAGAAGGCCAAGTCGAGTGACGAAAGGACGCAGGTGATCCAGCTGTGCGGGGGCCTGGCAATCTAGACGAGGGGAAAGTGTTGTTTTCCATCTATCACTTTCCCGGAGTCGGTCCGCGGTTGGCAGGCGACCTGGTTCTACTGTCAAGACCAGGCGACCCCAGGACAGTCGACTGGTCTACCCCCTTTCTCTCTCGACTGAGCTGAAAAACCTGCTTCTCTGAAAGTGACGCCGGAGGAAAAGGCCCAAGTCAAAGTGCTGGATGGTCGAGTGGTTGAGCTTGTCCGTGAGGGCGTGACTGGTATGGACTTGCTGGAGGTCTTCCTCCGGAGGCGCATCCAACCGCTCCAGGCTCGTGACCACCCGATGTGGCTGTACTCGGGTCTCGACGACACCACTCGGGTCCACCCGGAGGAGGTTACTGACGAGATGCTGGAGGAG
This sequence comes from Triticum urartu, assembly GCF_003073215.2. Taxonomy (NCBI): domain Eukaryota; kingdom Viridiplantae; phylum Streptophyta; class Magnoliopsida; order Poales; family Poaceae; genus Triticum; species Triticum urartu. Next base: position 150,556,456 of record NC_053024.1, on the reverse strand, counting down.
ATGCTGGAGGGGTGGCTGGAGGGATGGCTCTCCCTCGAGCATCACGGGGAACCGAGGAGCCAGGAGGGTAATCCCACTCGACAACTCGTATGACGTGGACCAGGTATGTCTTTATGCTCCTGACTGAGATCTTGTTTTCTTCATTGGTCTACTTTGAGTAGGTCGATTGACTTTCGTCTTGTCTGTTGTTTTCCAGGCGACTACCGAGATGTACTCGACGCCCAACGGGGCACAGGAGCCAACTGAGGAAGGGGAGGCGAGCGGAGGTGAGAGTGGAGATGACCAAGGCGAGTGGGAGTCCGACGGTGAAGGAGAGGGAGACGACAACGTCGACTCCAGCGAAGAGGAGGAGGAGGAGGTTGAACCCCCCCCCCCCCCCCCCCCCCCCCCGCCCGGAGGGGCGATCCAAGCTCACACACGATCCAGCGCGGGAACGTGGCAAGGCGACTTCTCCCGTTGGGCAGTCGTCGAAACGCCCTCGGGCCTCTTCTCCTACGCCGACTGGGAAGGCTCCCAAGCACCCACGCGCGACGCCGTCCAAGCTGCCCAAGGCTCTGCCCAAGATGAAGATGGCTGTCCCTACCATTTCCGGGTAATAACAAAACTTGCTTTCCTTTGTCGACCGTGGACAGACCCTTGGTCGATTCATTGAGCCAACTGACTGATTTTCGAGATTTGCAGCGCTGCTACTTCTGAGATCTCTGCCAAGGACGACGACCAAGAGATGGAGGATGCTGTTACCTCCAACCTTGGTACGATTACTGACGTTCTGCTTTGAGTCGACTGAACATTTATTGCAACTCTGGTCGATTGAATGTTTCCCTTGTAGCCCCTCCTCATGTTATCGACCTCCCGGATGACGACGACAACGAACCGCTGAGAGTGAGGAGGAATAAGAGGGCGTCGACTGACAAGACCCCCCAATCTGCTCCGGCGTCTGAGGCCGTAGCTCGGGTTGGTGGTGATACCGCTCGGGCTTCTGTGACTTTCGCCATTCCTCTGACAAGTGTGCGGCCTTCGACGTCGACTGCGGATCCGCCTTCGCTTTTTGCCGCGTACCCTGTCCCTGAGGACCAAGCGGCTGCCGCAAAAGAGGCTATACGCCAGGCGGGGATCATGATGGAGCAAGTGAAGGTGGCTCGGGAGGCCAGCCAAGCAGCTTATGACGCGAGCTCGGCTCTTCAGAGCAACGTCCAGGTCAGTCGACTCAACACTTGGTCTGTTATGATATGCTGTTTGAAGAATCTCTTTTCCGAAGATATTTGTATCTGTACACCCACTGGGTGTGTCTGCCAATTCTTGGACGAGTGGGGGCACGCTAAGTGCACCCACTGGGTGTAGTCCCCGAGACTACGGTGGACTGCTGGCAGTCGACTGTAGTCTTTATATTGTGTTGCTGTAGCTGTATTTCTTCACTCGGTCTGGTCAGGCCATGTCGAATGGGACTGTATCCGGTCGACTGCGGGCAGTCGACTTTTTGTTTTGTTTTTTTTTACAGTGGGGGCACGCTGAGTGCACCCACTGGGTGTAGTCCCCGAGACTACTGTCGAATGTTCTTGATTCGGCTGTAGTCTTAGAAACGTCATCATTGTCTCTTAGTTACTCGGAAGCAACTTATTTTGGACGTCTGTCGACTGATTTTTCTTTTTACAGAAATCCTGCGAACTTGTAGCTCGCTATACTGAGTTGGAGAATCAGCAGATCCAGCTCAACCTTAACTTGAAGCTTGCTCAGGAGAATTTGAAGAAGGCGCAAGAAGAAGCAAAAGGTATGGCTGGTGAGGTTCTCCATTCTTGACGAGTGGCTTTTCTTTCTTGTCCATTCTTGATGTTGATTTCACTCGACGCGCCGCAGATAAACTGGAGGAAGCTCTGAAGAAGAAGGATCAAGATCTTGCAGAGGCACAGAAGGAGGTCTTGGACAAAACGAGGCTTGCTGAAGAGAAAATGGCCTCGGTCGGAGCTCTTGAGCAGGAGAACTCCAGACTGAAAGCTGCTCTCGAGGTAGCCAATCAAGAGGTCAGCCGACTGAAGAACGACAACGTGGCTCTGCACGACAAGGCAGGTGAGCTGGCGGGGAAGAGGAACGATCTGGAGGCTTATCTCGGTGGACTCGCCAAGAAGCTGTTCGTCGTGCTCAAAGGTAATTACTCTGCCCCGACTGTCTTGCAGTTACCAAGTCTGTGTAGGGTCACTGTCTTATTCTTGAATCGTGTTTGCAGAATTCTGTCAGAACTTTGAAGAGGAGACCAGTCGAGTGGAGCCAGGCTTGGACCCTGCTAACTCCCTTGTGAAGGACGAGGCTGCAATGAACATGCTCCGTCTGGAGTCTCGTATTGCCAGCGTGGTTGACTATCTTGCTCGACTGAAGGTTGCGATGTCGCGGATCGACACATCACTCTGGCCTAGGACGACGCTTCAGAACGACCTCGAGTCCCTAATGGCTCGACTTAATGAAGTCCCAGGTCGAGTGGCGGAATGGAAGAAATCTTCTGCTAGATGTGGTGCTGATGTCGCTCTGTCTCTGGTCCGCGTCCATTGCAAGGAGGCGCGAGAAGAAAAGCTGGCTGCCATCCAAGTTGCCAATACCAGGAAGCACAACTTTCAAGACTTCATGGAGACTTTCATTGCTGCTGCCACTCGTATTGCAGACGGGATCGACTTGGACGAGTTCGTCGCCCCTTCCAGTCCTCCTCCTGAGGAATGAAAAACTTTTATGCTTCACTTTAAATTTGCCTCGGAATGCCGAGTGGATTTGTAACCGTTAAACTCCGCCGAGCCGAGGGCTCGGGTACTTTGATCTGAGGTCTGGGACCTTTTAGGCTTTATCTGATCTTGATTTCTTGTTGAATATCTTCATGATTTGATTCATCGAGTGGAACTTGATCTTCACTCGGAATAACCTTGTATTTGCGGGGCTGCAGCTAAGCCCCCGAGTGGGAGGTTTGCTCGCCACTCGGTAGGATTTTTTCAAACTTAGGCGAGTGCCTGACTGCAGCTAAGTCTCTAAGTGGGAGAACTTAGGCGAGTACTGGACTGCAGCTAAGCTCCCGAGTGGGAGGATTGATCTCCACTCGGTAGGATTTTTTCAAACTTAGGCGAGCACTGGGCTGCAGCTAAGCCCCCGAGTGGGAGGTTTGCTCGCCACTCGGTAGGATTTTTAAACACTTAGGCGAGCACTGGGCTGCAGCTAAGCTCCCGAGTGGGAGGATTGCTCTCCACTCGGTAGGATTTTTTCAAACTTAGGCGAGTGCCTGACTGCAGCTAAATCTCTAGGTGGGAGAACTTAGACGAGTACTGGACTGCAGCTAAGCCCCCGAGTGGGAGGATTGCTCTCCACTCGGTAGGATTTTTTCAAACTTAGGCGAGTGCCTGACTGCAGCTAAGTCTCTAAGTGGGAGAACTTAGTCGAGTACTGGACTGCAGCTAAGCCCCCGAGTGGGAGGTTTGCTCTCCACTCGGTAGGATTTTTTTCAAACTTAGGCGAGTGCCTGACTGCAGCTAAGTCTCTAAGTGGGAGAACTTAGGCGAGTACTGGACTGCAGCTAAGCCCCCGAGTGGGAGTCTGGCTCGCCACTCGGTAGGATTTTTAAACACTTAGGCGAGCACTGGGCTGCAGCTAAGCCCCCGAGTGGGAGTCTGGCTCTCCACTCGGTAGGATTTTTGAACACTTAGGCAAGCACTGGGCTGCAGCTAAGCCCCCGAGTGGGAGTCTGGCTCTCCACTCGGTAGGATTTTTCAAACTTAGGCGGAACGGATTCGCAGCTAAGTCACCCACTGGGGGATTTCGTATGCAAACAAAAGTGACGGCAATTATTGGAACACTCTTGTCTTTGGTAAAAATAAACTGCAGAAATCTTTTCTTATTACATCTCGTCCAAGGGAGAACTCAAGTGTAAAAGGGGCGGAGCAGTTCCGCATTCCAAGCTCGTGGCTCGTCGATCTGGCGATCAACATTGTAGAGGTGATATGCTCCATTGTGGAGGACTCTGGTGACGATGAAGGGGCCTTCCCAAGTAGGAGCAAGTTTGTGTGGTTTCTGCTGATCCACTCGGAGGACCAAATATCCTTCTTGGAAGGCTCGGCTCTTCACATTTCTGGCATGGAATCGACGCAAGTCTTGCTGATAGATGGTCGATCTGATCATAGCCATTTCCCTCTCCTCCTCTAGGAGGTCGACTGCGTCTTGCCGGGCTTGCTCTGCTTCGTCTTCGTTATAAAGCTCGACTCTGGGGGCGTTGTGAAGTAGATCGCTCGGCAGGACGGCTTCGGCTCCGTAAACCAGAAAGAATGGCGTTCTTCCAGTCGACCGGTTCGGGGTGGTCCTCAGTCCCCACAAAACTGACGGAAGCTCGTCGACCCAAGCGCCTGCTGCGTGCTTGAGATCACGCATCAGTCGAGGCTTCAGTCCTTTGAGAATTAGACCATTTGCTCTTTCAGCTTGTCCATTTGACTGGGGATGCGCGACCGACGCGTAGTCGACTCGTGTGCCCTGAGAGGCGCAAAAAGCTCTGAACTTGTCTGAATCGAAGTTTGACCCATTGTCAGTGATGATGCTATGCGGGACCCCGTATCTGAATATCAACTCTCTGACGAAACTGATAGCAGTGCTAGCATCAAGATTTTTGATAGGCTTGGCTTCAATCCATTTGGTAAACTTGTCGACTGCCACAAGCACATGTGTGAATCCGCTCCTGCCTGTTCTCAGTGGACCAACCATGTCCAGTCCCCAAACAGCGAAGGGCCAGACGAGTGGAATGGTCCTCAGAGCTGATGCTGGCTTGTGCGACATGTTGGAGTAGAACTGGCAGCCTTCACACTTGTCGACTATCTCTTTCGCCATTTCGTTTGCCCTGGGCCAGAAAAAACCCGCTCGGTATGCTTTGGCCACAATGGTCCGAGAGGACCATGGTGACCACAGGTCCCCGAGTGGATATCATCAAGGATCATCTGACCTTCTTCTGGCGTTATGCACTTCTGATCGATTCCAGTTGCGCTTTCTCTATACAACTGTCCTTTTATGACTGTGAAAGCTTTAGATCGACGGACGATCTGTCGAGCCTCTTCTTCGTCCTCTGGAAGTTCTTTCCTCAAGATATACGCGATGTATGGTATCGCCCAGTCGGGAGTGATAGCCAAGACCTCCATGACTAGGTCGACCACAGCAGGAATTTCGACTTCAGTCGGATCTGTGGCACTTTTCGGTTGCGGGGCTTCTTCTGTAAAAGGATCCTCCTGGACCGACGGCGAGCGGATGTGCTCCAAAAACACATTGTTGGGAATGGCTTCTCTCTTGGAGCCTATCTTTGCCAGATCATCAGCTGCTTGATTTTTCAGTCGAGGGATGTGATGAAGCTCTAACCCCTCGAATTTCTTTTCTAACTTTCTTACTATGTTGCAGTAGCCAGTCATAGCTAGGCTTCTGATGTCCCACTCCTTCATCACCTGGTTGACCACCAAATCTGAGTCGCCATAGACCATGAGGCGCCAGACGCCGAGTGAAATGGCCATGTGCAACCCATACAAGAGTGCTTCATATTCTGCTTCATTATTGGAGGAATCGAAGTGAATCTGGAGAACGTATCTGAGCTTATCTCCTTGAGGGGAGACCAATACTACCCCAGCACCGGAACCATTCATCATCTTAGATCCATCGAAGAACATGGTCCAGTGCTCCGAGTGAACTTGAGTCGGAAGTTGCTGTTCAATCCACTCGGCGACGAAATCTGCAATTGCTTGAGACTTGATAGCCTTCTTTGCTTCAAACTTGATATCTAGGGGAAGGAGTTCAATCGCCCACTTCGCCACTCGACCAGTTGCATCTCTGTTGTGCAAAATCTCTGACAGCGGAGCGTTGCTGACGACTGTAATGGAATGGTCAGAGAAGTAGTGTGCAACCTTCTTCGTGGTCATGTAAATCCCATATACAAGCTTCTGGTAATGGGGATATCTTTGCTTCGAAGGAGTCAAAACTTCAGACACGTAATATACTGGGCGCTGAACTCTGAAGGCCTTTCCTTCTTCTTCCCGCTCGACCGTAAGTACTGTACTGACAACTTGTCCCATGGCCGCAATGTAAAGCAGCAGAGGCTCTTTACTGATTGGGGCAGCAAGCACCGGCTGGGTGGAGAGCAGAGCTTTGAGCTCTGCGAACGCTGCATCAGCTTCTGGAGTCCACTCGAACTTGTCAGACTTCTTCATCAGTCGGTAAAGAGGCAATGCCTTTTCACCGAGACGAGAAATGAATCGACTTAGAGCGGCCAAGCAACCTGTAAGCTTCTGAACATCGTGTACACGCACAGGGCGCTTCATCCGGAGTATGGTGCCAACTTTCTCGGGATTGGCATCGATTCCTCGTTCGGAAACGAGGAAACCGAGTAACTTTCCACCCGGAACTCCGAATGTGCACTTTGATGGATTGAGCTTGATATCATATCTCCTGAGGTTAGCAAAGGTTTCGGCAAGGTTAGTCAGTAGGTCGGAACCTTTCCGTGACTTAACCACAATATCATCCATGTATGCTTCTACGTTCCGACTGATCTGAGTGAGCAAACACTTCTGAATCATCCTCATGAACGTGGCTCCAGCATTCTTGAGGCCGAAGGGCATGGTGATGTAACAGAAGCACCCGAATAGGGTGATGAAAGCCGTTTTGATCTCGTCGGGTCCATACAGACGGATCTGATGGTACCCTGAATAAGCATCTAGAAAAGACAAACGCTCACACCCCGCAGTCGAGTCGACTACCTGGTCGATGCGGGGGAGAGGGAAATGATCTTTCGGGCAGGCCCGATTGATATGTTTAAAGTCAATGCACATGCGAAGTGACTTGTCCTTCTTGGGGACCATGACAACATTGGCGAGCCACTCGGAGTGGTAAATCTCTCGGATGAACTCCGCTGCTAAGAGTCGAGCCACCTCCTCGCCAATAGCTTTCCTCTTCTGGACGGCGGACCGTCGAAGATGTTCTTTCACAGGCTTGAACTTCGGGTCGACTCGTAGACGGTGCTCAGCTAGCCCCCTGGGAACTCCAGGCATGTCAGAAGGCTTCCATGCGAAGATGTCCCAGTTCTCACGGAGGAACTGGATGAGCGCTTCTTCCTATTTGGAGTCAAGTGTCGTTGAGATGTGAGTCGGGGCAGCATCGGGGTCGGTCGGGTGAATGTGGGCTGGCTTTGTTTCACCGGACGACTGAAAAGCAGATTCTGAAGCAGGCTTCTTGGCTCGTAGCAATTCACTCGGATCAGCAGTCTTCTGGTACTCTTGCAGCTCAACAACTGCCATCTGAGCGTCAACAATCTTTGAGCCTTTCTGAAAACACTCTTCTGCCTTCTTCCGATTGCCTGTAACAGTGATCACACCTTTGGGACCAGGCATCTTCAATTTGAGATACACATAACATGGTCGAGCCATGAAGCGTGCGTAAGCTGGCCTGCCCAAAATGGCATGATAAGCACTTTGGAAGTCCACAACACTCGAATGTCAACTTTTCCTTGCGGTAATTCTTTGAATCACCGAAAACCACATCAAGAGCGATCTGGTTGAGTGATTCGGCTTTCTTCCCAGGAATGACTCCGTGGAAGCTCATGTTACTGGTACTGAGCCTGGACATCGGAATGCCCATTCCTTTCAATGTTTCAGCATACAATATGTTCAGGCCACTGCCACCATCCATCAGAACTTTGGTCAGTCGAGTGCCTTCGACAACTGGGTCGACCACCAAAGCTTGCCTCCCAGGGGTGGCAATGTGCGTAGGGTGATCAGACTGGTCGAATGTGATGGCAGTCTGAGACCACTTCAGATAACTGGGTGTTGCCGGAGCAACCATATTCACCTCACGGTTAATGACTTTCAGTCGACTTTTGCTTTCGACATCAGCAAAAATCATCAGGGTGGAATTGATTTGGGGGTATCCATCGTCACTATCTTCCTTGTCCTCAACTCTGTCCGACTCTTTTTCCTTATCTTTGGACTGTTTGCCCTGAAACTGCTGGATCAGGAGCCGTCACTGTCAAGTGGTATGCTTTGGGTAAAAAAAATTACCCTCTTCATCTTTCTTGGTGTGGATGTGACATGGCAGATCCAAAACATCATTTCCATCTTGATCCTTGACTTTCTTGGGCTTCCAGGGGCCTTTGGGTTTTCCCTTGAAATTTCCCTGGGTTACGGCCAGGGCCTCCCCAGGGGCGGCTGGCTCGGCCTTCCGCTTCTATTTCCAGCTGGAGTTTCCTCCGGTTTCTTGGGCGACTGCCTTGTGCTTGCCACTCCGGAGTCGATCTTCGTCTTCACCATTAGCGTATTTGGTGGCAATCTCCATCATCCGGTTCAGAGACATCTCTCCAGTTCGACCGAACTTCAGATTCAATTCTCTGTATTTAACGCCTTCTTTAAAGGCACAAACTGCTTGATGGTCAGGCACATTCTCAACTGTGTGATGCAACGTGATCCACCTCTGGATGTAATCCCTCAGAGTTTCATTTGGTTTCTGTACGCAAGAACGTAATTCTGTAAGGCCTGCGGGTCGCTTGCATGTTTCCTCAAAGGTTGTGACAAACACTCGGGAGAGGTCCTCCCAAGTGTAGATGTTGCTGGGTGCCAACTGATTTAGCCACGCTCTGGCTGAGCCCTCTAACATGAGAGGCAAATGCTTCATGGCCACCTCATCATTGCCACCGCCAATCTGTACAGCCACTCGGTAATCTTCGAGCCAAGTGTCAGGCTTAGACTCACCGGTGAACTTGCTGACTCCAGTCGCCAACCTGAAGTTGGGAGGAATCACTGCGGCTCTGATGGCTCGACTGAAACACTCTGGCCCGAAACATGTACTCTGCTGCTGGCAGGCGCATCTCTGTTGTGGCCTTCCCGATGAGCTCTGTTCCTGTCAACCAAACCTTGAGCGAGGATAGATCTCGCGTCAAAGCCTGGGTCCCTGGGGTCGACTGGAATCCTCTGCCCAACACTATGAGGGCGCCTATCATCTCGATGTCGAGACGCATATGAACCACTCCTCGGGGGAGGGGTTGGCACTCGACGTCGATCATCACGATCGGATCGGTGATCATACTGCTCATTCCTTCTGTACTGATCATGCCGGTCACCACGTCCCTCATGCCTCGGGGGCGATCTCGGGCTGTGAGCCGACTGGACTGTTTCTGTTGCAACAGATCGACTGTGGATCCTATTCCGCGACTGAGAAACAGCGGAATTCTAGTTTCCCGCCGCCCGGAGCAACGCTCTGATCTGCAACAAGCCCCTGCCAGCCTCTGACTGGGAGGGCTGAATCGATTCTGCTATACGGGCCGCGGCTGCCAAATTCTGAACTGGGGTTCGGTATACCTGCGTCGGCGGGAAGAGCTGACGTCGACTAGACTCGGGAGCCCGCTGACGCGCTTGCTCGTCGAGTGCTCGCTGGAGATTCTCCAGTCGAGTGCGCTCGGCCAAGTTAGCCAAGCGCGCGTTCTCCAAGGCCCGGGCCTCGGGGGTCTCTCCGACGATAGGAGTGTGGAGTGCGTCCATGTTCCGGCGGCGAAGCTCCTCTCGCTGTAATGACGTGAGAGGTTCGGGGAGATACTCATCGTGGGATGCGACGGGTCGCCCCCACCCGCGCCTCCATCAGCGCGAGGGAAACCGGGAGGATTGTGCGTTCCATCGACCGCCAGAACCTCAGCCGCTGGGTCGCTGCTGTCGCACTCGGATGCGGTCTCCGCGGAGCCAGTCGACAGGTCGAACAGGCCGCAGAGGGATTCGTCGGGCTCGATTGCCGCGACTTGTGGGGCGGCTGACTAGCGAGCCACGGCATGCCTCACCCACCTCTGAAGTCTCGACCGACCGGAGCGCTTGCGCCGGTGGGAGACAGAGCGGGGAGACGACATGGGGGCCGACCGATACTGGGTCGACGGCTGCCGCAGGAGGACGCCATGAACGCATGCGTGGAAGTGCGTTGCACCGCGGACGGGGAGCGCGTCGATGTCGAGTGGTGCCTCCTGAAGCCAGGCGGAGTCGTCGGCGATGAACGTGAGCGCGCCGAGGCGGATCTCGCGGCCCTCCACCAAAACTCCGCACGAAACCATGATCAAAGGGATCGGAAAAATCGCAACTTCTCCAATCAGGCGCTAAGATTCCTGCCCCAAGGTGGGCGCCAACTGCCGTGGTTCTAACTCTGACAGTGATGTAGGGGGGGGTGTATGGAGAGGCTAGATCTCAGCTATTGGGAAGTTGTAAACACACGAGGATTACGAGTTCAGGCCCTTCTCGGAGGAAGTAACAGCCCTACGTCTCAGTGCCCGGAGGCGGTCGATTGGATTATGTGTGTATGAATAACAGGGGTGCGAACCCTTCATACTAAGGAGGGGGGTGGCTTATATAGAGTTCGCAGGCCCTCTCCTGCCCTCAGTGATGCAGGGTTTAAGGTACATTTAAGGTTGGGCGTTACTGGTAACGCCCATAATAAAGTGCTATAATGACCATAAAGACTACTTAATAGCCGACCGTTTGCCTGCGGAGTGACTTTAGGTCTCCTGGCAGTCGAGTGGTTGGCTTCATGGTCGAGTGATAGCTTCTTGGTCGAGTGTCTTGAACCTGTCGAGTGGGATACCTTCAAGTCGATTGAAAGGTGACTTCTTCTAGGGATGTCCTTGGGTAGGGCTCTTTGGGCAGGTCCGTGCCCCTACCCTAGGTACATAGCTTCATCAGGTATCTTGGAATCGTTCCGATGGTTTTGTGACGAGAACATTGTTCTTGGTGCCTCCTGTCATTTAGGGGTTGTGGCAGTGTCCCGGGGAGTTGAGCTCCGAGGTGTTGTCGTCACAATTTTATCGTTGCAGTTCTAGAATACCTGAGATAGTTTCGCCGACATCGAAAATCTCTTTTATGTAGTTGTTGGTGAGATAACCTCGACGCCACCCAGTACTGGGGCGGGAGTTCGTGAATATTTCCATAACTCGTATAAAGGATGCTTTTCGAAGGTTGAGGTAAACGATTTCTGAAGGTTTCTTGGTTATGTGTTGAAGGATGGATACAGCTGGATGTAGGATTTGCTAGTTTTGGGTGAGATATTATGCTTCCCCTGTATCCCCAACACCTGATTGCATAACCGGAAAATTTCGGGAGTTTATAAGTGGGAATTCAAGTAGCTCTTAGGATATCTTTCCGACAGATGTATGATATGAAATTGGGGTTCGACGTCTACTGGTCCGCCTATTCACAGTTGGTTTTACAGTGGTCTCGTTGTGTCTTAAAGAGTCCTTGGCTATGCCGACTCGGGGACGCTTCGTATGTCATGTGCACTGCCTTGTACATGATGGTGCTGTACGATCGAGCCTGTGTAGGCCCCACCACGAAAACTTCGGACGAAATCTCTATCATATGTTTGTTCTGGCTTATTTTGCAAGCCAATCCTTTGTTTTGTTTTGGGTTGTGGTATTCGAGTTGCTCCGAAGTCAAATGTTGATTCCATACCTTTTCCTAAGCGGTGTTCTCATACCCCGATGTGAATAATAATCCTTCTTGATTGTCGAGTTTGTCTTGTCAATCCTTTTTACCGGCGTGTTTCTCTTCAAGTGGATCCGATCTTTTTGAACATCGGCAAGATCAACTCAGTTTTCGTCAACGATGTTTGTTTCATCCGTCTCCAAGTTGCCTTTGTTTTCCCGCCCTCCCACCCTTGTTTCTTCAAGGACTCAGATTTCTTAATCAACTATCCATTTATTGATGTAAGTCTCTCCATTCTTACCCGATGGTTCTCAAGAAGATGTTCTACTAGTTCATCATTCTTCATTCTTTCCATCTCCGGCAGATCCAATACAAGCTTTGTTGATCATATCTTTTCCTCATTTCAATACCTTCTCATACCGGTGCACATCCTAATCATCTACTCCTCGCTATTCATTTGTTTCGAAGTGCCGAAGATATCTCAGAAGATTTGTGTTTCCACTCTGCTTTCGTTCAAGATCTTTCGAGGATGTCACCTCATTCAAGCCATTTAATTCAACCGGTGCAACCTCTCTTTTAAATCATTTCAATGGTGTTTATTTTGAGTGGGCCCTAACCCACAGGTCTTTTCCCAGGATCTTACCCGACTCTTCTTATTTTCCCGGAGGTATTCTCAAATTCTTTTCGAAGGTTGACGTAAGAATGATTTACCATCAGTCAAATGTCTTTCTCCAAGATCTTTCAAAATTCTTTTCATCGTTGGCTCAATTCTCTTCGCTTTTGATTCTTCCGGAGTGCCTCTACAATTATTGGTGGTGTTTCTCGTCGTAATTCTCAGATTTTGAAGACCGAAGAAGATTTTTTCTCTCAATCTTGCTCCATTCCCTTCAAGATTAATGATGCTAGCTTGCCGCCATTCTCTCATAATTGTTTTGATTGTGAGAATTCCTTTCACCTATCTGGAGTCCATCAATTCAGGTTTATTCATTCTCAGCTTTCAGTTATCATTCTCCAATCTTACCGGTGTTTCGTTCAAGTGATCTCTTATCGGCCCGTGATCTCTTCGTTCTCATGTATCTAAATCCTCTCAAGCATCTTCGTTCATTTTATAATTCTTCCCGGTGTTTCTTTATCTTCTCTTTGTTCATTTTCAATTCTTACGGTGGTTCGTTCAAGAGTTCCTCTTCCTTTGTTTATCATATCAATTCATTCGTTGTTTCAATCCTACTGACGGTTCATTGAAGACCTTCTCAAGTTTGCGCTATATTTATCTTAATCCTTTCTACGAGAATAAGTAGTATGCCAAAATCCATTGCTTGTCATCAATTTGAATTGGTGAAGGATAAGCATAATGTAATTCTTATTATTGTTTCATCCAAGTTATTTAATTCCTTATTCCGGAGGTTCATCAAAATTCTTGATTTCAGTTGTTTCATCTTTTCTTTTCCGGAGTTCCAAGTTTTTCTGCATTATATCATCGCAAAGCTCCATCTAAATCATCGCAAGGCTTCACCTTATATTCTCAACTTCTCTTTCTTTTCGTTATCCTTTTGTTACCGGAGTTCTTCATCAACGTTCTACATGATGGTTCATCAAGAATTTAATTCCTTCTCGAAGTGTTCATCAAGATTATTTTCAGAGGAGTTCAAGCATTCTTCATCTTGCAATCCGGAGTGCAATTCTTTCTTCTGTATCATTGGAGGTGGTATTAAGTCATTCTTGATAATTTGAGTTCATACTTCATGATTCACATATTGTTAAGAATGAGATATTTTAAATCCATCAATCTCGTCATTTGAGTTATCTTGGGTTATATTTCACCTAAAGCTTTCCCTAAGGATTTTGCTATTAATGGTGATAATATATGATCCAAGTTCTTCATCTATCCTCCCGGTGAAATAATTTTCTCGCCTCCTTGGTCATACCAATCCAATTCTTTTCCCGTGAGTGGCAGTTTGTCACCTCATAATTTGACATGTATTCCATAAGACCATATCAAGCTTATTCTTTTCGTTGTTCGTTTTCCAACAACTCCGTTTGACCCTTCTCCTAAGGATGCCTTCTCAAGCTCTTTTGGCAGAAGTTGGCATTTTCTCCTCATTTCTCCTATTTCAATTATCTATATTCTATTCTTTCGTTCCGGAGGCATTGTGATGTTGATCTTCTCAACCCATCATCTCGTTTGTCAAAGATCATGTTCTTTTCATGATTGTCCATTTAACCGGAGTGTCATGCCCTCTTTTCAAGTTCTATCACCTTATCAAGTTCTTATTCAATTCCTTTCTTTTCAAACGGAGTGCTTTCAACTTTGTTCATCTCCGTTGTATTCTTTCTTTCAATGTGTTCAACCTCTCAAGGTTCTTTGGTTTCACTAGTTTGTCAAAGGAGCAACTTAGTTTTACCTCTTCTCTTTCTCTTCCGTTGTCCCTCCGGTGCCATTCTAGATCTCGGGACGAGATCCTCTCGTAGTGGTGGAGTGTTGTAACGCCCCGAGACCGTTGTGCCAGGTGTCCTCCAGTTACTCGCTGTTGTTGCCTTGTCATTCGCTTGCGTGTTGCATCTTACCATGTCATCATGTGCATTGCATCATCATGTTTTCAAAACTTGCATCCATCCGGGTTCCCCCAGTTCCGTCCGTTGTCCGTTCTGAGCCCAGACACACTTGCACGCGCCCGTGGCACGTCCAAAATATTATTTTATAAGTGGCCGGAAAATGTTCTCGGAATGGGATGAGCAGTTGACGTGTGGTCTTATTTGTAGTGTAGATAGACCGCTGTCAAGTTTCATCACATTCGGAGTCCGTTTGACGCCCCAACGGATAAATATAGCGGCAATAGTAGCCGGTCTAACGTCGGACGTTTTCGGTCTCCGGAAACAGTCGCCGGTCGCCTCCTCTCTTCTCTTCTCTCAGCTCGAGACCTGTACTACACAGACCCATTCACCTAACAGACCGATAGGTCCAACCTACCGCTCTCTCGTCATCTCCAGATCTCCTTACGCGGACCCTACTGGTCAGGTATAATTATTCTTGAGAGCGTTGGTTATGCGTCCAGAAATTGTCCCGGATCCGACCCGAGCAGTCGCCACCCGTCGTGTCGGATCATCTCCACATCACATTATCCTGGGAAACAATCATCTCGAGTTACTCTATTTAGATCCTCCCTAGTACTAATATTTTTTCTCAGACCAGTTATTGATGACTTACTTTGATGGGGCCTGTACTTCCCTTATGGGGCACAGATATAACGCCACAATTAAGACAATTATGTCTCGACTCAGCCTTATATGACAGGCATGATAACCTAGCTGCTATAGCCTCGCTTGTTCACCCACTCCCATGCAAGTTACTAACTCCTATTTCTCACTACATGCTTGCATTGCGCGGCATTGGTTGATTTGCTAGCTCACCCGGTGTCCACACTACGTTTCCTCACACCGAGCCGAACCAACGCAGATATCTCGAAGATCCGGCCTCCCGTGGATTCTACGCGCAAGACCATCTCGATATCGAACAACCTGCAGCTATGATCGTCAGCGCATTTCCTGCACATTAACCGGCTTCACGTCGAGTCGAACCAACGCCTCCTCCTGAGATGGGCTTCTGCTGCATGTCGTCAAGAGAAGAGGACCTTCTGCTGAGCCCCTCCTGCCCGTCTCTCCTCGGCAGCTCAACCGTTCCGGGTTCGCCGCCATAACGAAGCGCCCAAAGGCCAAGGACTCCTCGCCCTTTCCCTTCCTTCTTACCTGGCTGTTTCCATCCCATCATCGAATCTTCGCTCATTTCACCTCTACTGCGTCTTCTTCGCAGGGACTTTTCTGAAGAAAGGAAAGTTCAGCGGGCCTGTCTTAAGTCAGACATCCATAAAATTTGATCATGGTTGATTTAAAATATGGCTAGCAGTTGATTTTTAGTGACAGAATCCTAATAGTGATATAAAGAAAGTTCACTGCTATACAGATTTGCGCCCTCCGGTGACCAAAGTCCGACCCACGGCGCGTCAACCCGCAAACCGCAATGATCCAGCCATCTAGCTCAAGCAAGGCCCCTTCCTGCGTGCTCGATCTCCTCCAAAGACTGGCAAGTTTCCGCCGTCTGCGTGGCGTGGAAGGCCTCGTGCGTCGTCCTTTTTTGCAGTGCCTCCTAGTCCACGCCGTTTGGCCTCGCTCGCGCCCGGCATCCGGCCGTCTCCCGCGTCATCCGCGCCCCTGCCTCGCCAAGGACGCGCCTCCCTGTTGCCGGAGCCCCACGAACCCACCTGCAAGCTGTCGCCGTTGCTGCTTTGCTTCAGGTCGATCAGAAGAGGATGCTCGCGCCCCTGCCTCGCCTTGGTTCTCGCCGGGTCGCCGTCTCACCGAGCAGCGCCCACTCCTCTACTTCGGGTCCCGGCATCCCCAGCTCACCAGCAGCGTCGCCCCGCAGCCCTGTTTGCGCCCAAGTCTCCGCCGCCAAGTTCCTTGCTCGCGCGCCAAGTTCCTGGTCGCCTCCGCCTGGATCCGCTCCTCCTCGCCTGGTTCTCGTCGCCGGGAGCTGCGCCATGCCCGCCCCGCCATCTTCAGTGTCGCGTCGCCGCTCCCTGCATCAGCTCCGCTGCAGCCGCGTCGCCTGTCCATGTCCTCTGCTTCGAGCGATAGAACGAAGCCGCCCGTGCCTGTTGACCTTGCTAGTCGAGCGTGGGACCTCCAAGGTCCAGCCTGCGTCCAGCCGCTTCTTCGCTTCCGGCCCGAGAGCCCGATGTGAGCAGCCACCCAAACCCCCTGTGCACTGTTGGGCCAGCAGTTTCAGCCCGTTGGTGTTTTTTTCCTTGCCTGCGAATTTGTCTTTTATTCCAGAGAATGCCGTTTTATAGAAAAGTCCCTAGAGTTCATGCATTTAATATCTCACAAACCGTGCATCGGATTAAAATGCTTTAAATGTGTAAAGTGCTTAGAATTTCATCTAGTTTCATATTTTCCAACTCCCATCCATGTTTAAGATGTTTAAACTTTCTCTTTGCATTACTTTGCTTAAATACCACGGTTAAAATGCTTTATTTCATAACTAAATAACCGTAACTCCGAATTTAATAAACTTTATATGTAAATGGGGTGGAAAATGCCTAGTTTAACATGATGGCCTTACTTGGCATGTTTAACAACTCTAAAATATGGTTTAGGGCAGAACAGTACCAAACCTTAAAATATGCATATGGGGTTTTACCGAAATTGTTGTTCGTTGTTTCCGGCCTCATTTATACTTGCCTAGATAGGTAGTTTTGTTGTGCTTCACCCCTTGCCATGTTAATCAACATTTAATGTTGTTGGGTACATAAACGAGATCGAACTAAATAACTTGTCGTGGTGTTTCGTCAATATGCACCGTTGCATATTGAGCTCCACTTAATTTGTAGGATTGCTTGTGCACTTTTGCCATGACATGCTTCATTAAACCGGACATGCATCATACTTGGTTGTGCATCATGCCATGTTCATGTGTTGGTTGTTTACTATGTTGTTTGCTTCTTTCCGGGTTGCTCCTCGCTTTAGCTTCGGTTTCGTTCCGGAGTTGTGAGTTTTGGTTTGACTACGTCCGCTTTGTCTTCTTCATGGACTCGTTTTTCTTCCTTGCGGGATCTCAGACAAGATGACCATACCCTCGAAATCACTTCTATCTTTGCTTGCTAGTTGCTCGCTCTTTTGCTATGCCTATGCTGCAATACCTACCACTTGCTTATCATGCCTCCCATATTGTTGAACCAAGCCTCTAACCCACCTTGTCCTAGCAAACCATTGTTTGGCCATGTTACCGCTTTGCTCAGCCCCTCTTATAGCATTGTTAGTTGCAGGTGAAGATTGAAGTTTGTTCCTCGTTGGGACATGGAGATGTTGTTCCTTGTTGGAACATGTTTACTTGTTGGGATATCACAATATCTCTTATTTAATTAATGCATCTATATACTTGGTAAAGGGTGGAAGGCTCGGCCTTATGCCTGGTGTTTTGTTCCACTCTTGCCGCCCTAGTTTCCGTCATATCGGTGTTATGTTCCCGGTTTTTGTGTTCCTTACGTGGTTGGGTTATAATGAGAACCCCTTGACAGTTCGCTTTGAATAAAACTCCTCCAGCAAGGCCCAACCTTGGTTTTACCATTCGCCACCTAGCCTTTTTTTCCCTTGGGTTAGGCCAGCCCAATGGTCATCTTTATTTTAACACCCCCCCCCCCGGGCCAGTGCTTGTCGAAGTGTTGGTCCAAACTGAGTAGACTGCGGGGCCACCTCGGGGAAACTTGAGGGCTGGTTTTACTCGTAGGATGTCTCATCCGGTGTTGCCCTGAGAACGAGATATGTGCAGCTCCTTTCAGGATGTCGGCGCATCGGGCGGTCTTGCTGGACTTGTTTTACCATTGTCGAGTATGTCTTGTAACCGGGATTCCGAGTCTGATCGGGTCTTCCCGCTAGAAGGAATATCCTTCGTTGACCCTGAGCTTGTGATGGGCTAAGTTGGGACACCCCTGCAGGGTTATGAACTTTCGAAAGCCGTGCCCGCGATTATGGGCAGATGGGAATTTGTTAATGTCCGGTTGTAGAAAACCTGAAGTTGACCTTAATTAAAATACATCAACCGCGTGTGTAACCGTGATGGTCTCTTTCTGGCGGAGTCCGGGAAGTGAACACGGTGTTGGAGTTATGCTTGACGTAGGTTGTTCTAGGATCACTTCTTGATCATAGTTGTTCGACCGTGCTTTTTCCTTCTCTTCTCGCTCTCATTTGCGTATGTTAGCCACCATATATGCTAGTCGCTTGCTGCAGCTCCACCTCATACCTTTACCTTACCCATGAGCTTAAATAATCTTGATCGCGAGGGTGTGAGATTGCTGAGTCCCCGTGACTCACAGATACTTCCAAAAACCAGTTTGCAGGTGACGCAACCAAGCTCAAGGAGGAGCTCGAGGAAGACCTTGTCCTTTGTTTTGTTTCGTTCTAGTTGATCAGTAGTGGAGCCCAGTTGGGACGATCGGGGATCTGTGTAGCATTTGGGGTAGTATTCTTTTATTTTGGTTCCGTAGTCGGACCTTGATTGTATCTGGATGATGTAATGCTTTATTCATGTAATTGTGTGAAGTGGCGATTGTAAGCCAACTATGTATCTCTTTCCCTTATATATTACATGGGTTGTGTGAAGATTACCTCACTTGCGACATTGCTTTCAATGCGGTTATGCCTCTAAGTCGTGCTTCGACACGTGGGAGATATAGCCGCATCGAGGGTGTTACATATGGTCATCTTGCCTGAGATCCCGCAAGGAAGAAGAATGAGTCCATGAAGAAGACGAACCAACGTAGTCGAACGAATCCTCACAACTCCAGAACGAAACCGAAGCTAATGAGAGAAGCAGCCCGGAAAGAAGCAAGCAACATCGTAAACAACCATCACATAAACATGGCATGATGCACAACCAAGTATGATGCATATCCAGTTTAAT
The DNA here is from genome assembly GCF_003073215.2 of Triticum urartu. NCBI lineage: Eukaryota > Viridiplantae > Streptophyta > Magnoliopsida > Poales > Poaceae > Triticum > Triticum urartu. The sequence continues at coordinate 150,537,571 of NC_053024.1, read as the reverse complement.
GAGGCATGGCATGGCAAAGTGCACAAACAATACTACAAATTAAGTGGAGCTCAATATGCAACGAGTTGCATATTGACGAAACACCACATTCAATCATTTAGTTCACTCTTGTTTATGTATCCAACAATATTAAATTTTATTAAACATGGCAAGAGGTGAAGCATAATAAAACTACCTATCTAGGCAAGTTTAAATGAGGCCGGAAATAACAAACAACAAGTTCGTAAAAGTCCTCATATGAATATTATGAATTTGGTGCTGTTCTGCTCTAAACATAATTTTAGAGTTGTTAAACATGCAAAGTAAATACACCGTGTTAAATTATGCATTTTTCTACCCCATTTACATATAAAGTTTATTAAATTTGGAGCTACGGTTATTAAGTTATGAAAGTAAAACATTTTATCATGGCAATATGGAAAATTAATGCAAATAACAAGTTTAACATTTTAAACATGGATGAAAAAGGCATATTATGAAACTGCACAAAATTCTAAGCATTTTACATATTAAGTTTGTTTAAATTCGATGCACGGTTAGTGAGATATGATATGCATGAACAACAGGGGGCAAACTATAAACATGCAGTCTTCTGAACAATTGATAAAATCGCAGGCAGGAAAAAAACACATGGTGGACTGAAATTGAGTTGAACTGGGCTAGGGGGAAGCGGCTCACGTTGGGCTAAAACGGGCCGGATGAGGAGGGCTAGATGCGCGCAAGGGAGCTGGGCTACGGCGGGAGAAGCGGTGGCCTCGCGTGGGCGAGTGGCGCTCATCCACGCTGGCGCTGGACCGGTCAACATGGGGTGGCTGTAGCGGTTTCGAAACAGAGGAGCGGCGCGGCGTGAAACAGGAGTGCGGCGGCGAGGAAGAGACGAAGACGCAGGGGACGGAGGGGCGCGGCTCCAGGCGCAGGACGGCGGCCTCCGGCGATGGGCGTCTGGATTCGGGGCGAAGCAGTTGGAGGCACGAACTTGTTCTCGAGCAGAGGACGACGGCGGACTTGGCGCAAGCTCCCAGCGACTGGGTGTGGCCTGCTCTGGCGAGATGCAAGCAGGGGAGGCGAAGATCGAGTGGCGCGGGAGTAGCATCGCGCGGCGACGTGGGTCGACGTCCTCCTGGGCGGCTAGACCGATGGAGCTTGGAGTCCCTGAGCTGCGCGGGGACGAGGAGGTGGCACGCGAGATGGAGCTCAGGGCGCTCGTGGCTGCAGGAGAGGGGCGACGGGCAGAGGAGCTTGACGCGGGGTCTTGGGGCACCGGCAAGGTGGCGAGGTTCGGCAACGACGAGGATGACCGGCTGAGCTGCTGCTCCGGTTGGCGGTAGCGAGGCGATGGAGCTCGTGCTCCTGGACGACGTGAGGCTCGGGGCTTGAGCAGGGAAGGCTATGCTTGGAGGCGAAGCGCTCGATCCACCGCGATGCTCGGGCGGCTGCGCGCAAAACCAGGGATCTGGTCGGAGGCTACGTTTGGTGGGGATGGATCCCGAGGAGAAGAATGAGAGCGGTGGCGGCGCGGATGGGACTGGGTGGATGGGACGACGAGGGTCTAGGGTTGCCCCGATATTTATATAGCAGGTGGATTTGGGGTGCATCTGGGCCCTCCGATTCAAATCAGACGGTCGAGAAAATTAGGCTATGGGCGTCCAAATAAGATACCGAAGATGTTTTAGGGACGTTTGGGGATGATCCAAAACCAACGGTCATGACTGCTCGGGTCGTGTTCAGGTAAGTTTTCGGACACGCGAGGGGGTCTGAGAATTGTGCGGAGAGAGGGGGTCTGACAAAAGGCCAGGGAGGGAAGGGGGGGGGGGGTTCGGGGTCCTCCGATCACAATCGGACGGCTCCGGGCATGAGGGGGGGTTAGGTTGGGCTGCAGGTGGGTTGTGCAGAAGACCTCGGGCTGAGGGGAGAGAAGAGAGGGAGAGGCCCGACAACAGTCTTCGGAGACCGAAAATGTCCGACGATTTGACCGACTATAATGCCGCTATAGTTATCCGTTGGGACGTCAAACGGACTCCGAATGCGATGAAACTTGGCAGGCGGTCTACTGGCAACAAAACAACACCGCACGCCAACTTTCATCCCATTCCGAAAACATTTGCCGGTCACTTATAAAATAATATTTCGAACATGTCACAGACGCGTGCGAGTGTGTCTGGGCTCAGAATGGACAACAGAAAGAACTGGGTGAAACCCGGACGGATGCAAGTTTTGAAAACATGCAGATGCAATGCGGATGATGACATGATAAGATACAACACTCAAGCGAATGACAAGACAACAATAGCGAATAACTGGAAGACACCTGGCGCATCGGTCTTGACGTCAAACTGAGTCGCTGGATGCTTTCACGCAGATGCAACCGGCCGAACCGCTCCATCGTGAAACGTTTTCCTTCAAAGGCGGTTTGAAGCACATGGACGCCACCTAAGCAAAGATTCTTTGCATGGTTAATTTTACGATGGTTGCCAATGGCAAAGGAGGGGATGGCCGAAAGGTGGCTCAAGTCAATTCTGCGAGAAAGAGCTGGAGACTGCCGTGCATCTTCTACTCAAGTGCAGATTTTCTAGGCGCATTTGGAAGGACATCAAAGCGTGGCTACGTCTTATTGACACTGAAATAAACCATTGGCAAAACTTCAATCGAGTGTTGGAGTGGCGGAGCTCCTTGGTCTTGCTCACACATTTCTCTTGCTTGCTTCGTGGGAGCTTTGGAATGAACTGAATGGACAGTTCTTCAGGAATGTATCTTCTATGCCTAGAGTAGTTGAGCGTTAAATCAAAGATGAATCAGCCCTGTGGGTTTTTGCTGGGGCAAAGCATTTAAGTTTGATCATGCCAGATCCTCAAAAGACAAACTTTGATCATGCCACGAGAGTAGAAACTTTCGGACACGAGAGTTTGTTCTCTTGTAACTATTTCCAAATTCTTTCCTAATCAATGAGATGGGGCAAAGCTCGTGCCTCCATTTAAAAAAAATGAGCTGAATTAAGGACATATATAGTTAAAAAAAATGTAATCTGAAGAAATGGACAGCCTCATCAGTTTCAGCAGCCAGGGGGTTGCCACCACCGGGAAAGAGCGGCAAACAAACGCAAACCAGGGCCAAGGTTTTCTCTCGCTAACCATTTTCAAGCAAAATTCCACAATAGTGCATAACTGCAGATGAGCATTCCCATTTACTCCCTCCGTTCCAAAATAGATGACTCAACTTTGTACTAACTTTGTGGGTCATCTATTTTGGAACGGAGGGAGTATTTGCTAGGAAATCTGATGGCAGATCTTGTGGCGAATATCTCACAAAGCAACATGCTGAAATCCAACTGCAAGACCCAAGATAGCAAATAATCATTTAAGAGATACAGCTCTTTCCCCAATCCAAAACTCCACTTTTCATGCATCAAGTACAGACAACACAGATGGAGCACCTGGTGGACTCGAAATTACAAATCCCCAGAGAAACTGACAAGGTGGGTACAGATCTTAAGGATATCAAGTGTCAAAAGAACTTCACAGTTGACAGCAACTTAAACTCGATAGTCCATGCCAAAGCCACAGGACAATCGAGCATTCATCAAAGAAGGTCTACAGACCAGCAATGAGCAATCACTGAGATAATTTTTGTCTGACAATGTAATCACTGTATCCGGTATAATCTTTTCACATCACTAGTTGACATAAAGAAATTGAAGTAACCCAAGTACCTTCAAAGCTTCTAATGGATGGGCAGAAGAACCATTGTCAGAACCCAATAGCACTTACTTGGGCTGCACCAAATATGATGCCCATACATCATTAGCTGGAGGGGGTGGCTGAACCCAGTGGCCAGGTATACGGCTGCATGCAGGTGCAGACAGTCAATGCATTTAGAAGAATTCCCGCAAAAAAAAAATGCATTTAGAAGAATAAAAATACATGTAACTTTTGTTCAACACGGCACATCAGAGATCTCTGTCCACTCCAGTAACTAACTATTATGGTTGTGATTTAGACTAAAATGGATATGTGAAATTCTGTTCTTACAGAACTGCAATGAATGAAGGTTATCATAATTTACAAATATTAGCTGGTTCAATGACACGGTCTGGTATTACAGCCATACCATAAATAAAACTAGATGAAAGCTATATAGAAAGATCCACAAGCCATTTGCAACCTTAATGCACCATTAAGATATCAGCCTATATTTTACGAACTATAAATCCAGCTTTGTTGCTCACCAATGATGCTAGTTTATCATAGTGGACCTAAAGTCAGACGATTTGAACACACCATTACATGATGGTTTCTCATGAGTCTATTTTCCAGCTTATAAAACAAAACCTTTAAAGAATCAGCAAATCATATTTATACGGTGAATTTGCATTGGAGAAGGATGCTTGTGAAATAACTAGCATGGTTTAGTGCTGTTATTATCACGAGACAAGATAAAGCAGCATGAATTGACAAGTAAAAGCCTCACCTTCCTCCAGGTCTGATAAAAGAATCCCACATTCTGCGTACCTACAATCGGAGGTGAAATACATATAAGATACTGTATTGAGTAGCCTGAACTAGTATGAGATTTCGTTAAAAGTGAGGGTAAGTCATGAGATCAAAAAAGAAATGTGAGAATGTAGTTACAAGTGTAAAAAAAGTCAATATCTCGTTCTCTTGTTCTTAAATCATGAATTGGGTGATGTGCGTTTCATCAAGTATGAACATATTGCATTTTTTGCTATGCAATTTCAGTACCGGATCGACGTCCATTTATTTCTGTGTCCTCATCCGCGTGTATGTCTGTGTTAGATAGGCTCTGGAAGGCCTTACTTTACTAACAGGTAGGGCACGTTACTTTTATTCTTTTTTCCTACTCAAAGAAATAAAATATGAAATCAATAAAACTTCAACAGAATCTCCTACTTTCCTTTCACATAGCTCTCACTAGTGCTTGAAGCAATGGTTATCTGGTAGCTCCATAACATCCCAATGATGACATCCAGTAAAACCCAACAGATCATATCAAAGATTGTTAAGCCTAGTCAGGTAGTTCATTAACACCGTCCTACAAACCCGTGAAACTTGCATGAAGTTGAGAGTTTGGAATAAATTACCTCAATGAGTGTCCCCAGGTCATAGCTACTTCCATGATAATAGTGGTAGAACTCAAAAGGCAGATTGGTCAGAGATTCGGAATGCGCAGGACCTTTTATCTCGACCTTTTGATCATCATGTTCTGTCTTTTGACTTGCATGATCACTTCTCTCACTTATGCTTGCATCTCCTTGGTTCTGCTCTGGCGCCGACCCACTTTTAGGTTGTCCAAGGCCATCTTCTTGAGCAGTTGTATTATGGGCAGCCTTCCTTGATTCCTCAGCGGTGAGAATAGCATCCTTCGCAGCATCAGTTCGGGCAGCAGTTGCAGCTTGGCGCTCCTCTTCCTCAACTGCAGCCTTGACACGCTCAAGATATTTATCATCCTCTTCTGGCAGAAAATGACCTGAAATATAATTGTCGTCAGTGTTAATTATCAGGCATGCATGGGTTGCAATAGCCAGAATAAAGAAGGCTAATCATATCATCACACCTGGACAACTTTTATAAGTAAAAGTGTTGCCTACAACTGCGTACAGAATTCAAAAATTATGTCTGAGATAGTTCAGAGAACAATGTGACAGTGCTTCCTCCATTTTAATATAAGTCCATTTCGGGATTGTCAATTTACACTGTGATTCCATTTGAGAAAATCAAGGGTTTGGTTACAGCAATCTTATAAACCACTGCCCATTACGCTATGCGAGGGATTCGCGTGGTTATAGAATTCATTTACTACAGAAAAGAATGGTCCAACTAATGACTGATTTCGAGATGTCCTTCAAGCATATGGGATATGGGTCATGTGGCTGATTACGGAAGAAGGAGAGCGGGAGTGGCTAAATGGAGATATCTTGCCTTGTTTCTTCAGTTTTTCAACCCTTACAGAGCGGAGCTCCTGTAGTTTCTCGACCATTAGTGCAAGCTCGAGCTGTGAACGGCAGATTTTTTTTTCAGAAAATAGTTAGTTGGAATGAGGTAATATTGCACTGATGCTTAAAAAATATTAAGAGCTTATAATCTACACAAACAACTCAAGAATTTGTAAACTGCTAGCACAAAAATCTGAAAGAAAGCAATCAAGCAAGGTACATGGAATCAATCACAGAAGTTGGGATGCACTCCACCGAAGACAACTAATTGGCAACTTCAACAAATCTTCAAGATAACATCTTAAAGAAATTCAACAAAAACATAAGGCATCAAGAGAAAGATCGGAAAATAACAATTGCATAACTTAAGGCTCGCAGCTAAACCTATCCAAAACTCAGAAAGTATTAACATGCTATTAGATTATATCTAAATTCAATTGTATGCACAGATCTTCTTGCAGAAAAACAATAAAAGACAAGGATTTAGAGTTCTGTACATACTTACCTCAGATTCTAGACGTTTTCTTTCCTCATTTGCTTTCTTCTTGGCAATCTGCTTCATGCTTTCCACCTGGTTTGTACATACAACAATGAGCTTGTTATTGTGGAACAGCTGTGTTTTCCTACTAGTTACTACAGATAAATCCTATGAGTGAAATGGCAGTTTCAATAAATGAGACAGCACCTTGCGTTTTGCAATGTCATTAGCTATTTGCCTAGCCCTCCATTCATCAGCTTCCTGATCAACTCTGTCAAATTCTGCACTTTCCTGCACAATATCAAGAGAAGGGAAGCCATGCATTTATTGGATATGTGGCCATTTTGATGCTAACTGAACATTTTCACAAAGATATGAACACAGAAACAAGTGAATTGAGTTCCACCTTCTGGAAAAGCTCTGCTACATGCTTTCTCTTCCTCTTCCTCCATCGCTTATTTCTCTTGGACTTCTGCAGCTTCTGAGCTAACGAAACCATTGCCGTTTTTTCTGCCCAGGGACCGTCTTGGTTAATAGCGGAAGAAATAGGTGCCAGGAGGTGCTGAAGTTGAGAACAGAGATAATTGGCCGCATCTGTCGCCAGAGATTCATGAGTGTCTTGGCTAATCTTGATTTCACTTGCAAGCTCTGAAAAATGGCAAGGCCTGCCTGGAGAAGAGACGCCAGACCCTGAAGACGATGCTACTGCAGACGAATCTGGTTCTTGTGCACTAGCATCCGATGAATTCCTCACAAGTGCAATCTCCTCTAGCTCGTTTATCCTGCCAATCCAAATCCTTTATTTCAGGACAAATGGCACAGAGACTGGATACACGGTCATAACTACCTTTGGGAGTTTAGGGAACTCACAGAGCGCTTGAAATCGCGACGGTCTCTTGCAGCTTCTTCAAATGCTCCCGCACATTGTCACGCTGCCAAAAGGAACTGGCCGCCGCCAGTGCCGCCGCCTCAGGCTGGAAAGGGAGCTGCTGGTGCGGGTGGTGGTGGTGGTGGTGCTGCTGCTGCTGCCACTGCCACTGCCATGGCGGAGGCTGAGGAGGCCGCAGTGGTCCAAAGGCATTCGGCTGTGGGAACATGACGTCCTGCTGCGGCGGGGTAGCCCTGCAGACAAGGAAAAGCTCGTCAAATCCATGGAGCGGAGGGGCCGCCGCGAGCGACTGCGGGTCAGAGGCGCATGGGGAGTTACCTGAGAGATGGATGTCGTCTTCGCCGTCTGCGGATCAGTCGCAGAAGGTATTCGGACTTGTCGCCGGCGGCGGGTCGCTCCTAGGTCTTGTTGGCGCCCCGACTCCGTCACCTCGCGTGAAATTAAGTGGAGACAGTAGGCTGGACTCCGGAGAATGCACTAGGGGCGTGGACACGTGGTGAAGGGAAAGGGAGGAAGAGATCGAGTCCGGCGGGGCGAGGCAAGGCAAGGCGGCGGCTCCGGCGGAGAGGGGAGGAGCGTGGCTGGGCTTTTTTCTTCAGATCATAGACTTTTTTTTTTAGAAGATCTTCAGACAGCCCCGACTTCCGGGGGAGCTCCTATTCACCGCATTATGCGGCAAACAGACCTCCCTTCGCACAGGGCGCGCCCGACTGGGCCGGCCTATTTTGAGTTGAAAAAACCTAGCTGTCCGGCAAAAAAAAATCGTAAAAACAACGAATCGAGCAAGCTCGGATTCGAACTAGACACCTGCTGATAGCGAACTAGTCCAGCTAACCAGTCCACCTATTGAACATTGTCGACGAAACTAGCAGAGTGAACCATAAAGTACTATATTTAGTTGCGTAAACGGAAAATTACTTAAAACCTTGCAAACAATGTTTCAAATTTAGAACACTTTAATTAAGTTAGGAATATTTTTTAAACACGAACGAATTTAAAAATTCCCATCATCTTTTGAAGCTATGAAGAAATTTTCAACTTCCTGAACATTTTTTCGTAAATGTGAACATTTTTGGAATTTGTAAACAAAACTCGAAAAGTGGAACTTAGTTTGAAATTATATACAATTTGTTTAAAACAAAAACATTTTTAAAATTATCAATACATTTTCAAAACGTGAACATTTTTGAAAATTCCAGAACATGATTTGAAAACATGAACATTTTTTAAATTGGTGAACAAATTTTGAAAACAGGGACAACATCCTAGATTCATAACAAAATTTATAAAATGAGGACGAATGGAAAATCCTGATTTTTTTGGGAAATGAGAACAATTCGGAAAAGCTTGCACGTTTTCTGAAATTCCTGAACAATTTTTTTGAATTTGTGAACAAAAATAAAAAAAAGGTGAACATTTTTTCATATTCCCAAACAGTTTTTGAATTTGCAAACAAAATTTCAAGAACATGAACATTTCTGAAATTTGTGTACAAATTTTCAATATAGGGACATTTTTTGAAAATCGTGAACATTTTCTGAATTTGTGAAAAAAAATAACATGCAAACATTTTTACAATTATAAAATTCTATCAGTTTTAGATTTTGAAACATTTTTTGTAAAAGAAACGAACAATATTTGAACCTCCAAACATTTCTAAAAAAGACGAACAAAATTTAAAATTTCAAACATTTTTCAAAAGACGAAAAAATATTAGAAACCACAAAAGAATTTTGAATTTGTGAACAATTTAAAAAAAAGCAGGAACATGTTTGAAATGCCGAACAAATTTTGTAAGCCCGAACATTATTTGAAACTCCCTGATTTTTTTTGAATTTGTGAACAAATTTTGAAAATGATTACATTTTTTGAAATTGTGAACAAATTTGAAACCACAAAACAGGAACATTTTTAGATTTAAGAACAAAATTTGAAAACAGAAACATTTTACAAAATTTGAACTTTTTTAGAATATTGAACATTTATAAAAAATTAAAAAAACCCGACCACAAATAAAAAGAAAAAAAAAGAAACAGAAAACCGGAAAAAAAGAAAAAAAACGGTTCATGAAACCTTCTAGAAGGTTCCCAAGACCGGAGGGGTAGTGCGAATGCGATCTACTCAAATGGGCCGGCCCAGTCGCGTCGATCGGCCGCTCGCCTGTGCGTTTCTCCGGCAACTTGCTTGCCGCAACGAGCGGCAAATAGGAAATTCCGACTTCCGGACCGTGCGCCTCTTTTTTCTTTTTTTTGAGCAAAGGACTGTGCGCATCTAAAAAAACAAACCCGACATGTGCGGGGTACGCTGGCAAATTGGGCCTATGAGGGACTAGCCTGCTTCGTTAGCCAACTCGCCTGGCAGGCAACAATCTCAAGCGTCCATTTTCTTTTCTTTTTTCGAGGGTACGCCAATGACGTACCTTAGCTTTATAGTATAAGGGAGAAAATATGTACAAGAGATTACAATTGCGCTAGTTAGGAGTTACAAGTCGACCTTAACCAAGCCTCCACCCCACTCCCTCACTCTACTCGACTACTCAAATACTAGTTGTCCTCCAAACGCCCCTGCCGTGGCCCAAGTCCTCAAATCGTCGAAGATCATGTCTACCGTATCCCACTCATTCTTGATCTGGCCCGATCCAAATATCCTCGCGCTCCTCTGCTTCCATAGTGTCCAACAGATTAGCATCACGAATGTGTCAAATCCTTTTCGAGTTTGCTTATGTATTCGCTTCCTAGCTTCCGTCCATCATTGCACCAACCGTGAGTCATTTGTTGGGCATAGCTCCATCCTCATACCCATCCTATCAATGCAAACGGTACCACACTTGCCACGAAAACACACACTGCTGCAAAATGTGGTCAACTGTGTCCTCCTCCTGGTCACATAAGTAGCATTTTGACATTTGGTCTTGCAAACCATGTCTAGTCCTTCTATTTGACGTCCACAGTCGGTATTGCACTGCAAGCCACATGAATATCTTACATGCAAGTGGTGCCTAGCATTTCCAGATGGCCCCAAAAGAGTGGAATCTAACTCCTCCCTCACATAGCATCTGGTAGGCTGATGATGTTGTGTAGATACCTAACATGTTCCAAGTCCAAATGGGGCGGTCTTCTATCTGATCATCCAACTGAACCTCCGTGATGATCTCCCAAAGCCCGATGAACTGGGTTAAATCCTTTGTGCATAGGTTACCCACTATGTTGTTCATCCATGCATGCATGCATGCATGCAGATAGCATCTCGTACCAGTCTCCTATTGGCAACTTCCGTATGAACCGTCGCCACAACCGAAGGGGCGATATCTATGATGGTTGCACCCTGTAGCCGTCGATCTTTCCAAGACAAGGTTTTGTCTCCCGATCCAACCTTCCATTTAACCAGGCTCCCAAAAGCTTGGTCCACCTTTTTGTCCGCGGTCAAGTTGAGACCTGGCCAAGGCTTGGATGCTATTCCCATCTTAATATTAATGCAATGCCATGCTTAAATAGGTCAATGTCAGGGGTGTCATGCGACATATGCCAAAGGATGGCTTATCATGGTGGGGGAGAGTAATACGTCGCCGGTGCCTGGAAACGGGATAAGACGTAGACCGTAGATAGGTACACCGACGCATCTTACCCAGGTTCGGGGCTCTCCTAGGAGATAACACCCCTAGTCCTGCTCTGCGGGGTCTCCGCATGATCACTATCTCAACAAGTAGCTACAAGCTTGCTCCTTGAGCTGTTTGGCTAGAGGAGGAAGAAGGGCAAGGCTAGCTCTACTCCTCTCTCTATGTGTGTGTGCTATTAAGAAGCCTGAACCCTTTGCATGGGTGCACTAGGGGGGGGGTTATATAGTCTACCCCCAGGGGTACAATGGTAATCCGGCTGGGCGTAGGGCCCAACCGTCAGTGTCTTTGGTGGCTGGCTACTGGGGCCCGCCGCCTGGTGGGTCCCGCCGACTGTCTCGTACTTGGCCGACAGGCCGCGCCCGTCGCTGGCGGGTCCTGTCGGCTCCTTAGTACTGTGGCAGTGCCACCGATGATGTGTGCTTTGTCGAGGGGAGCATGGCTACAGTGCCGCCGCTGGCGGGTTTACTGTAGCCATTCCCCGTCTCTTCTGGTTAATGGTGCACAGACTTTGAGGGAGGGGGAGGGCCGCCTGCTAGGATCGGCCTCCCCCGCGTCGACTGGTCAGGGCCCGCCGCCTTCTGGCTTCTCACGGACAGGTAGGGCCCGCCGCCTGCGGGCCGTACCGACAACCCGTCGTGGGGGCGCCGCACCCTAGGCCGTAGGTGATGTCATGGGCTGTGTGGTAAGAGTGTCGTGCCGGGCGAGGGATGTCTGCCCGGTAAGCAACATTGTGGCCACGTTCCACCCTGGATTCGGGGGTGGCAGGCTGCACTGTAGCCATGCCACGCCTCGTCTCGTCGTAGTTATGAGATGCTAACTTCAAGGGAAAGGAGGGGGCCACCTGCTAGGAGCCGGCCTCTCTGGAGGCCGCCTGCTAGGAGTCGGCCCACCTCATGGCCGCCCTCTGGGCTTCGCCGCCTTCTAGCAGCCGGCCGCTTGGACCAGCCGACCCAAAGAAGGCGGCTCTCACTACAAAAAAAGACACATCCATGACATTTTGGGCCGAACGAAATTTTTTGCTGTCATACATATGACACTTCTATGACGATAATTGTGACAAAACCCGGTATCATCATAGATGTGGTGGGCTCCTACTTCTATGACAAAAAATCATGACAGAAAATGGGCTTTTCGTCCTGGGAGGGCCGGAGACGCAGCTGCATGACATTCTTTGGGCCGTCCATGACGGAAAAACCGTGGTAGAAGCGAGGGGGAGGAAAATTTCGGGGAGTTCCCGGTTACGGTGGGAGGTCGGGGGCCGAGCGATGCGCGTTTCTCTCGTACACGTACGCGCGTGTGTGCGAGGCGTTGGCTCTAACTGAACCCGAGCGAGGCGTTGGGCTCTAACTGAACCCGAGCGATTGCACTGCAGGCTACGCGTTACTGAACCCGAGCGATCGATCGATGGCTGTTAACTGAACCCGATCGAGCGATTCCTTCGCTACTGCTGCTAACTGAAGCCGATCGATGCTGCCTCTGGATGAACAGTGAGCGTTGCGGGGGGGGGGTGGATGAACAGTTCCCGGTGGGGGTGGATGAACAGGACCCCGTGGTGTTGCCTCTGGATGAACAGGACCCCGATCGATCGAGCCGGTTGGGGCTGGATGAACAGGACCCCGTGGAGGGCTGGATGAACAGTAGACGGTGGAGGGCGAGATGAACAGTAGCCCATGGAGGGGTGGTTGAACAGGAGCCCGTGGAGAGGGCTGATTGAACAGTAGCCGGTGGAGTAGCGCACGGTGGAGGCTGGATGAACAGGACCCCGTGGATGAACAGTCGCAGGTGGAGGCTGGAGGAGGTCGACGGTGGATGAACAGTAGCTCGTGGAGGCTGGAGGGGTCGACGGTGGAGATGAACAGTATCCCGTGGAGTCCTGTTTTGCGGTACGCCACACCCCTCCCGATGAACAGGACCCCCGTTTCGACCGTAGCGCTCCAACACAAGTCCGTTTCGTCCGTTTTGCGGTACGCCACACCCCTCCCGATCAACAGGACCCCCGTTTCGACCGTAGGAGGTCCGTTTCCTCCGTTTTGCGGTACGCCAGACCCCTCTCGATCAACAGGATCCCGTTTCAAACGTGGCCGGTCGAACACAAGGCCGTTTCCTCCGTTCTGCGGTACGCCAGGCCTCGTTTCCATCGCATATTCCGTCCAAGCCCTCCCGATGAACACGACGCATTCCGTTGCCTCCCCATGAACACGACGCATTCCGTTGCCGAACACGACGACGACGCTGTTTCTCCGTTCCGACCCAGCCATGTACACGAGCCCTGGCCGTACGTATGCGCGAGTAGGCGTTCAAGACCCCGCCCGTATGTACACATACGTGGCCGTATTTTCTTTCTTGCACCCTGGCCGCCTCTACTACGACACGTGCGTGCTTGTACATCGACTAGTATATATGTACGTACACGTTCGCGACCAGAATGACAACGCTACGTATGCTTCGACCAGGTGGGTCCCGACTGTCAGACACTTCCTTGCGTGCGAAGATGTAGCTGGTGCGTCCCAGCAGTCAGGGGGGCGAAATACGGTGGCCCGTTTGGTGGGTCCCGCTGTCAGGTTGAGGAATAATTATTTTGCACGTAATAAGGAGGCACTTCCTTGCTGCGGCCATGGACCCAGCTGTCAGCCTCTCCACGTACAGTCCACGTCCGATGGAAGCCGTTCCTTGACCACACAGCGCCGAGAGCACTAGGGCGATGGACGATGGCAAGGCCTAGGAAGGGGACGGCGCGGAGCCGGGGAAGACGCGGCAGTGGATGCCCATGCGTAGAGGAGTACGAGGGTTCACTGGTTCGCTGCGGTGTGAGGCTGCCGTCGCCGCAGAATAACAGGGGGTGTGGGTGAGTAGAGGGATGGCCTGGCCAGCGGTGGGAGTAGTAGGGGGCGGTGAGGCCTCCGCCGCATCGCAGCCGACCACGGGAGGCAGGAGCACGAGGCACGACCGGCACTGGTTTGGGCGGGTGGAGCAAGAAGACCAGAGGTTGAAGAAGCACTACGGCCGTTGGATGGACATCGTACGGTCACTGGAGCTAGAATCGTGCATATTGACTAAGTTGACAAAGCCCTCCGTCCCCGTCAACTTAGTAGGCCCACAAGTCAGCCTGCCACTATACTGGGTCCCAGCTAACAGGGGGAGTATTCATTTTTTTGTGCGTAATAAGGAGGCACTTCCTTGCGTGCGAAGATATAGCTGGTGGGTCCGAGCTGTCAGCCGCGGTAACGTTTTTTTCGCGAAATACAGAGGCCCTTTCGGTGGGTCCCCGATGTCAGGTGGAGGAATCATTATTTTGCGCGTAATAAGGAGGCATTTCCTTGCGTGCGGCCATGGACCCAGCTGTCGGCCTCTCCACGTAAAGTCCACTTCAGATGCATGTCGGTCGTTGACCATGTTGACCAGGCCGCGCCGAGAGCACCAGGGCGGTGGACGACGGCGAGGCCTAGTGTGACGCCCCAAGACCGGAGCTTCAGTTGCCTTCCAGGGTTTCCGGGTTTCGTCGTGTGTTTTGTTTGGTTCTTTGCTTTCATCATTACATCATGTGCATTGCATCATGTCATCATGTCATTTCTTTTCTTAACTCAACTAAAAAATGGCATGGATCTTTGATCCATTTAAATCGAGGGAATTCACATGGTGATTCTCTTTAAAACATATCCTCTCGATATTTAGGGAGCTATTATAAATATTCCATTAACTTGGAGTCACCCATAACACCTACTCTTCAACTCTTTTTTATCCGACTCAACGTCATATATTTTTCCTTGTCATCTCTCTTGCAAGTCACACCCATGCATCATCACCTCTCACTTCCTTTTTTTCATGTCTTTGGAAGTGACTTTATTTCCTCCTCCTTTAATGTTCATCTTTTCCCTATAAATCTTCCCTCTTGCCTTACACCTCTCTGCCAAGTTTCATCCCATTTGGAGTTTTTTTGGTTAGGTTTTAAAATGCCTCAAGTTTGAATTATATTCAAACTTGTTTTATTTTTCTACCTCTAAAAATGTCCAAGACAGTTTCATAAATTGTAGCACAATTTCAGGACCTTGGGATTATTTTTATATTTTCCCAAATTCCTTCCATATGCCCCTGGCCTTTTCATTTCATTTTCTATTTGAAGAAATTCAAATAGAGGATAAGAAGCAGGCGCATTCTAGTAGCAGCAGAGGCCTCGGCCCAGCTAAAACCCTACGCCAGCTAGCCAACCTCCCACGCCGGCCCGGCCTCCCTGGCCCACTCCCTCCTAACCCTAGTTGGCCCGAAGCCCAGCTCCTGCGCCTCACCTCATCTCCCCCTCGTTCCCTGCCGCCGCCAGCCTTTTGGCCGATCTGGATCGCCTCGATCGATCTCCCTCTCTCCCTCGTTTTCCACCTTGTCGACAGGAGAGCGCCAGCATCGCTAGGGAGAGACTCCCTCGATCCCCTCCTGCTTCGCCTCGCTCGACCCCAACACCCGCGCTGGTGACCTAACCTGCCCCGCACCAACTCCGTCTCCCTCTCCTCCCCTGCACCTCTACCAGCGTCAAGGCTCCAGCACCACCGGGTCTCCCTGCCTCCTGGGCAAGTCCGACCGGCACCAGTTGCCGTCGCCCGCGGGCTCATCTGACCCGCGCGGCCATGGCGCCGCCGGTCTCCATGGCTCGCCTGCACCTCGTCTCGACCTCCTCTGCCTCCTTCTCGTCGCCTTACATCCGCCGCCTGGCATCGTAGGACGAGGCCGCCGCCGTTGGAGATCGCCAGTCCTGCGACCCCACGCCCCATCTCCTTCGTCCGCGTCCCCACCTCCAGCGCGCCAAGTTCGTCGTCGTTCTCGCCTGCGAGCTCACCGCGGCACTGCTGCCTCGCTGTAGCTGCTGCTTCACCGTTCAGTGCCACTGCGCCTTCGTTCTGTCACCTGATGAAGGAGACGAGCAGCAGTGTAACGCTCCGAGGCCGAGGTGCCAGGTGTCTTCCAGTTATTCGCTGTCCTTGCCATGTCATTCGCTTGCGTGTTGCATCTTTGTCATGTCATCATGTGCATTGCATCATCATGTTTTAAAACCTGCATCTGTCCCGGTCTCCTCGTTCCGTCCGTTGTCCGTTCTGAGCCCAGACACACTTGCACGCGCCCGCGGCATGTCCGAAATAGTATTTTATAAGTGGCCGGAAAATGTTCTCAGAATGAGATGAAAGTTGGCGTGTGGTCTTATTATAGTGTAGATAGACCGCCTGTCAAGTTTCATCGCATTTGGAGTCCGTTTGACGCCCCAACGGATAACTATAGCGGCAGTATAGCCGGTCTTTTCGTCGGACGTTTTCGGTCTCCGGAGACAGTCGCCGGGCCTCCCTCTCTTCTCTTCTCTCAGCTCGAGACCGTCTACACAGCTCACTACCTACCGCCAGGTCCAACCTAACCTCTCTCGTCAGCCCGCAGCCCCCTCGCGCGCGTCCGAAAGTTGTCCTGGACCCGACCCGGGCAGTCATCACCGTTGTATCCGGATCATCCCCAAACGTCTACAAAACATCTCCGTTTTGTTAATTGGGCTCCCTACTTATTTTTCTCGGACCGAGCATATTTTTGTGAGTCCAAGAAAATTACCATCATGTTCAAATTCGTTCCCTAAACCCCTCTTCTTCTTTTTTTCCTTTCTCTCTTTTGTTTTTGTCAAATTAGTTTTATGAGAGAGAGAAGACGCCCAGCAGCCATCCAGCCAGCAGGCCTCCTGGCCTTTTTCCTCTCCCCACCTCCCAAGGCCTAGGCGCATCCCCCTTCTCTACTGGGCCGGCCTCCCAAGGCCCAGCTCTAACCCTAGCGCCACCTAGCCCGATCCCCACGCGCACCCCCCATCGATCGTTCCCTCGTCCTCCTGCGCCGCCAGAGACCACGCACGCAGGAGCGACCCCTTTCTTCTCTCGATCTCCCCATCGACCCCCTTCTCCTCACGTCGCCCGGAGCGCTCTCGCGCCGCCACTGGAGGCCAACTCCGGCGACTCCACACCCGCACAGAGCCTCGCGCCCCATCCCGCGGGTCCCTCCTCTCGCCTGTCGCCGAGCAGGAGCTCCGCCGCCTCGACTCCTGGTCCGGGCTCCGTCGACCGCTCCCTCCTCGGCTTCCGGCCTCATCCAGGCCACCCTGTCACCGCCCCTGCTGCCTCACCCATGACCTGCTCCCTCCCTGTTTGGCCTCAACTGGTGCTAGCCTCCCCTGTCTCCCTGTCCAAGATGCGGCCATGCTCCGACGCCGCCCTCTGCTTGAGCCGAGCAGCGCCGCCATTGCTTCCCCGAGCTCCCTCCTGCACCTGACCGCGTCGAGCTGGACAACTCCTCGCCTTCGTCCTGCTACTATCGCACGACATCTCCGTGTCGGACACCAACTCGTCCTCGAGCTTCGAACCTCGTCCTTGGCGCCGGTCTCCTTGCAAGGAGCCGCAGTTGCAAGTCTCCAGCGTAGTCCAATGAGCCCCTGCTCCTTCCCTCGCCGCCCACATCACGCTGCCTCCGTTGCACCCATCCCGAGCGGGAGTATTCTGGATTCGTCAAGTACAACTACATGGTGACGCGTCATGTACCTATACCTTCATCTTCGGAACCGCCACGTCGCCAAGTACCTCGAAGCCCGGTGCCTAGAACGACTACCGTCGCTGAAGACCCATGAACCAAAAACCTCAAGTTCGACTACCGTCGCAAAAATGAGACCGTCAAGACCCGACCGACAAGTACCTCGACGATCCTGAACATATACGGTCATGTACAACTACCATCTCCGAAGAACCGTGTAACGGTATCGCCAAGTTCGACTACCGCAGCGAGAACGACTACTTCCACTACCGTCGTCGCGAGAACGCCTACTTCCCTCTACGAACGAGAACCGTCCCCTTTGCATGCTCCGAAGGTATAACCTTGAGACGACGTCTGTGAACGAATGCTTGCGATGTTTGAGATGCTCGTGTTTGCACTGTGTCCAATTTGTCACTCGTTTCCTTGTCACCAACTCATGGGACACCCGGTATCCGGGAGCGCCCCACCATCTTCTGCACGCAACCGCACACTTCTCCTTTGCATCGGTATCTCAATCGAGTTACCGGAACCGGAACGCTGCCGTGGCACCGTTTTTGTTATCGTGGCCGTGGCACCCCTTTCCTTTCCACCACGGTGACAAATGCTTCATATTGCTCTTGTCAACTTTTAATAAACATTGCATAAACTTGTTCATGTCATCCGCATCATGATAACAACAATTAACATGTTTAAAATTGTTGTTTGCTTTAAATTGCGAAATGCATATGGGGATTTACCGGATTTGTTGCCTATTGTATCCGGCCCCATTTAAATTGTTTAGATGGTATAGTTTTGTTATGCTTCACCTCTTGCCATGTTAACCAACTTTTAATATTGTTGAGTACCTAACCGAGAGAGAACTAAATAATTGATGTGGTGTTCCATCAATATGCAAATCGTTGCATATTGAGCTCCACTTAACTTGTAGTTTTGTTTGTGCCCCTTCCCATGCCATGCATATTTAAACTGGACATGCATCATACTCGATTGTGCATCATGCCATGTTGATGTGTTGGTTGTTTACTATGTTGTTTGCTCCTTTTCCGGTGTTGCTTCTTCGGGTAGTTTCCGATAACGTCGCATTTGTGAGGAATCGTTCGTCTACGTCCGTTTGTCTTCTTCATGGACTCGTTCTTCTTCATTGCGGGATTTCAGGCAAGATGACCATACCCTCGAAATCACTTCTATCTTTGCTTGCTAGATGCTCGCTCTTTTGCTATGCCTATGCTGCGATACCTACCACTTGCTTATCATGCCTCCCATATTGTTGAACCAAGCCTCTAACCCACCTTGTCCTAGCAAACCGTTGTTTGGCTATGTTACCGCTTTGCTCAGCCCCTCTTATAGCGTTGTTAGTTGCAGGTGAAGATTGAAGTTTGTTCCTTGTTGGAACATGGAGATGTTGTTCCTTGTTGGAACATGTTTACTTGTTGGGATATCACAATATCTCTTATTTAATTAATGCATCTATATACTTGGTAAAGGGTGGAAGGCTCGGCCTTATGCCTGGTGTTTTGTTCCACTCTTGCCGCCCTAGTTTCCGTCATATCGGTGTTATGTTCCCGGATTTTGCGTTCCTTACGCGGTTGGGTGATAATGGGAACCCCTTGACAGTTCGCCTTGAATAAAACTCCTCCAGCATGGCCCAACATTGGTTTTACCATTCGCCACCTAGCCTTTTCTTTCCCTTGGGTTCTGCAGACTCAAGGGTCATCTTTATTTAAACCCCCGGGCCAGTGCTCCTCTGAGTGTTGGTCCAACCCAGAGCACCGTGCAGGGCCATCCCTTGGCAACTTGGGTTACGTCGGCTTCTGTACGCTTAGCTTATTCGGTGTGCCCTGAGAACGAGATATGTGCAGCTCCTATCGGGATTTGTCAGCACAGCGGGTGGTCTTGCTGGACTTGTTTTACCATTGTCGAAATGTCTTATAACCGGGATTCCGAGTCTGATCGGGTCTTCCCGCTAGAAGGAATATCCTTCGTTGACCGTGAGAGCTTGTGATGGGCTAAGTTGGGACACCCCTGCAGGGATTTGAACTTTTGAAAGCCGTGCCCGCGGTTATGGGCAGATGGGAATTTTTTAACGTCCGGTTGTAGAAAACCTGAAGTTGACCTTAATTAAAATACATCAACCGCGTGTGTAACCGTGATGGTCTCTTTCCGGCGGGGTCCGGGAAGTGAACACGGTGTTGGAGTAATGCTTGACATAGGTTGTTCTAGGGATCACTTCTTGATCATAGTTGTTCGACCGTGCTTTTGCCTTCTCTTCTCACTCTCTTTTGCGTATGTTAGCCACCATATATGCTAGTCGCTTGCTGCAGCTCCACCTCATACCTTTTACCCTTCCTATAAGCTTAAATAGTCTTGATCGCGAGAGTGTGAGATTGCTGAGTCCCCGTGACTCACAAATACTTCCAAAACCAGTTTGCAGGTGTCGATGTTACCGAGCAGGTGACGCAACCAAGCTCAAGGAGGAGCTCGATGAAGATCTTGTCCTTTGTGTTGTTTTGTTCTAGTTGATTAGTAGTGTAGCCCAGTTGGGGTCGATCGGGGATCTGTGTAGCACTTGGGGTAGTCTTCTTTTATTTTGGTTCTGTAGTCGGACCTTGAGTGTATTTGGATGATGTAATGCTTTATTCATGTATTGTGTGAAGTGGCGATTGTAAGCCAACTATGTATCTTTTTCCCTTATGTATTACATGGGTTGTGTGAAGATTACTTCACTTGCGACATTGCTTTCAATGCGGTTATGCCTCTAAGTCGTGCTTCGACACGTGAGAGATATAGCCGCATCGAGGGCGTTACAAGTTGGTAATCAGAGCCTTCCCCGACCTTAGGAGCCCCATTGCTTGATCGAATTAACGGACGAGTTGAGTCTAGAAAAATGTTTTGAGTCATTTAGGAACTATATATCGGAGAGATTAGGAATTCTTTTTACTCCCCAGTCCCTTCATCGCTCTGGTAAGGCATCCTGACGTAGAGTTTTGACTCTTCTCTTCTCAAATTTCACTAAAAAAATTTTAGGATCACGCGGGTATCTTGGAATCGTTCCGATGGTTTTGTGATGAGAACATTGTTCTTTGTGCCTCCTGTCTTTAGGGGTTGTGGCAGTGTCCCGGGGAGTTGAGCTCCGAGGTGTTGTCGTCACAATTTTATCGTTGCAGTTCTGGAATACCTGAGTTTAGTTTCGCCGACATCGAAAATCTCTTTTATGCAGTTGTTGGTGAGATAACCTCGATGCCACCCAGTACTGGGGCGGGAGTTCGGGAGTATTGCCATAACTCGTATAACGGATGCTTTTCGAAGGTTGAGGTAGATGATTTCCGAAGGTTTCTTGGTTATGTGTTGAAGGATGGATACAAATGGATGTAGGATTTGCTAGTTTTGGGTGAGATATTATGCTTCCCCTGTATCCCCAACACCTAATTGCATAACCGGAAAATTTCGGGAGTTTATAAGTGGGAATTCAAGTAGCTCTTAGCATATCTTTTCGATAAATGTATGATACGAAATTGGGGTTCGACGTCTAGTGGTCCGCCTATTCACGGTTGGTTTTACAGTGGTCTCGTTGTGTCTTAAAGAGTCCTTGGCTATGCCGACTCGGGGACGCTTCGTATGTCATGTGCACTGCCTTGTACATGATGGTGCTGTACGATCGAGCCCGTGTAGGCCCGACCACGAAAACTTCGAACGAAATCTCTATCATATGTTTGTTCCGGCTTATTCCGCAAGCCAATCCTTGTTTTGTTTTGAGTTGCGGTATTCGAGTTGCTTCGAAGTCAAATGTTGATTCCATACCTTTCCTAAGTGGTGTTCTCATATTCCTATGTGAATACTAATCCTTCTTGATAATCGAGTTTGTCATGTCATCTCTTTTCAACCAGTGTGCTTCTCTTCAAGTGGATCCGATCACTTCAACATTAGCAAGATCAATTCTAAGTTTCTCAACGGTGTTCGTTTCTTCCATTCCAAATTGTCTTTGTTTTTCCCACCCTCCCTCCCTTTGTTTTTTCTTCAAGGACTCAGATTTTTTAATCAAGTATCCATTTTACTGATGTGAAGTCTCTCCATTCTTTTCAATCAATATCCTTATCTGGTGATTCTCATGAAGATTCTAACGGAGCTTCAAGTTCGTCACTCTTCACTCGTTTTCTCCTCCGGTGGATTCAATTCAAGTTTTGTTGTTGATCATAACCTTTTTCTCCTTTCTAATACCTTCTCATGCCGGTGCACCTCATAATCATTCACTTCTCGCTATTCATTTGTTCGGGAGTGCTGAAGATATCTCAGAAGATTCGTGTTTTCCACTCTGCATTCATTCAAGATCTTTCGAGGTTGTTATCTCATTCAAGTCATTTAATTCAACTGGTGCATTCTCTCTTTTAAATCGTTCTACGGAGTTTCTTTTGAGTGGGCCCTAATCAACAGGTCTTTTCCCAGGATCTTACCTGACTCTTCTTATTTTCCCGGAGCTATCCTCAAATTTTCTTCTCGAAGTTTGACGTAAGAATGATTTATCATCAGTCAATTGCCTTTCTCCAATATCTTTCAAATTCTTTTCATCATTGGCTCTACCTTTTCTATTCTTCATTCCGGAGTGTCTAAACAATTATTGGTGGTGTTTCCCATCGTAATTCTCAGATTTTGAAGACAGAAGAAGATTTTCCCTCCAAATCATATCCGTTCTCTCAAGATTCGTGATTCTAGCTTGTTGCCATCCTCTCATAATTATCTTCGGTTGTGAGATTTTTTTTCACCTATCCGGAGCAATTCAAGAGTCTTTTCAGTCTGATTCTTTGGAGGCCATCATCTCATTATTATCATTTCAGCTAGCAATTCACATTCTCCAAATCTTACCGGTGCATCGTTCGAATATCCTCTAATCAGTTCATGATCTCTTCGTTCCCATGGATCTAAACCCTCTCATGTATCTTCGTTCATTTGCTAATTTTTCCCAGTGTTTCTTTATCTTTACTTCATTCATTTTCAATCCTACCGGTGTTTCATTGAAGACCTTATCAAGTTATCGATATCTCTCCTAATCCTTTCAACGAGAATAAGTGGTATGCCAAATCCGTTGCTTGTCATCAATTTAAATTGGTGAAGGATACGCATAACGTAATTCTTATTTTTGTTTCATCGAGTGAACACAATTCCCTGTTCCGGAGGCTCATCAAATTCTCGTTTTCATTTGTTCATTTTTTTCCCGGAGTTCCAAGTTCTCTCAATTACCTCGTCACGGAGATCCATCTAAATCATTACAAATTTTCACCTTGTGTTTTCAACTCTTTTTTTCCTTCCGTTTGATCATTCTTTTGTTTAACGGAGTTCTTCATCAAGGTTCTACATGTCGGTTCATCAAGGATTTATATTCCTTTTCGAAGTGTTCATCGAGATTCTTTTCTAAGGAGCTCAAGTATTCTTCATCTTGCTATCCGGAGTGCAATTCTTTCTTCCATATCATTGGAGGTGATATTATGTCATTCTTGATAATTTGAGTTCATGTCTCATGATTCACATGTTGTTAAGAATGAGGTATTTTAAATCCATCAATCTCTTCTTTGGAGTTAGCTTGGGTTTATACTTCACCTAAAGCCTTCTCTAAGGTTTGTTGCTATTTAGGGTGCTCATAAATGACCCAAGTTCTTCTTTTATCCTCCTGGTGAAATAGTTTCTCATCTCTTTATTCTTATCAATCCAATTCTTTTCCCGTGAGTGGCAGGTTGTCACCTCATAATTTTGAGATGTATTCCATAAGACCATATCAAGCTTATTCTTTTCGTTGTTGGTTTTTACAACAATTCCGTTCGACCCTTCTCCTAAAGATGCCTTTTCAAGCTCTTTTGTGACATAAGATGGCTTTTTCTTCTCCATTCTTTCATTTCAATTATCTATCTTCTATTCTTGTGTTCTGGAGGCATTGTGATGTTGCTCTCCTCATCCCATCTTCTCGGATTGTCAGGACCATGTTCTGTTCATGCTTATCCATTTAACCGGAGTGCTTTCAACTTCATTTATCTCCGTTGTATTCTTTTCTCGGAATGGCTTAACCTCTTCAAGGTTCGTGGTTTCTCTTGTTTGTCAAAGAAGCAACTTAGCTTTACCTCTTCTTTATCTTTTCCGTTTCCCTCCGGTGCCATTCTAGATCTCCGGACAAGATCCTCTCGTAGTGGTGGAGTGCTGTAACGCCCCGAGGCCAAGGTGCCAGGTGTCTTCCAGTTATTCGCTGTCCTTGCCATGTCATTTTCTTGCGTGTTGCATCTTTGTCATGTCATCATGTGCATTGCATCATCATGTTTTAAAACTTGCATCTGTCCCGGTCTCCTCGTTCCGTCCGTTGTCCGTTCTGAGCCCAGACACACTTGCACGCGCCCGCGGCATGTCCGAAATAGTATTTTATAAGTGGCCGGAAAATGTTCTCAGAATGGGATGAAAGTTGGCGTGTGGTCTTATTATAGTGTAGATAGACCGCCTATCAAGTTTCATCGCATTTGGAGTCCGTTTGACGCCCCAACGGATAACTATAGCGGCAGTATAGCTGGTCTTTTCGTCGGATGTTTTCGGTCTCCGGAAACAGTCACCGGGCCTCCCTCTCTTCTCTTCTCTCAGCTCGAGACCGTCTACACAGCTCACTACCTACCGCCAGGTCCAACCTAACCTCTCTCGTCAGCCCGCAGCCCCCCTCGCGCGCGTCCGAAAGTTGTCCCGGACCCGACCCGGGCACTCATCACCGTTGTATCCGGATCATCCCCAAATGTCTACAAAACATCTCCGTTTTGTTAATTGGGCTCCCTACTTATTTTTCTCGGACCGAGCATATTTTTGTGAGTCCAAGAAAATTACCGTCATGTTCCAATTCGTTCCCTAAACCCCTCTTCTTTTTTTCCTTTCTCTCTTTTGTTTTCTGTCAAATTAGTTTTATGAGAGAGAGAGAGAGAGAAGACGCCCAGCAGCCATCCAGCCAGCAGGCCTCCTGGCCTTTTTCCTCTCCCCACCTCCCAAGTCCTAGGCGCATCCCCCTTCTCTACTGGGCCGTCCTCCCAAGGCCCAGCTCTAACCCTAGCGCCACCTAGCCCGATCCCCACGCGCACCCCCCATAGATCGTTCCCTCGTCCTCCTGCGCCGCCAGAGACCACGCACGCAGGAGCGACCCCTTTCTTCTCTCGATCTCCCCATCGACCCCCTTCTCCTCGCGTCGCCCGGAGCGCTCTCGCGCCGCCACTGGAGGCCAACTCCGGCGACTCCACACCCGCACAGAGCCTCGCGCCCCATCCCGCGGGTCCCTCCTCTCGCCTGTCGCCGAGCAGGAGCTCCGCCGCCTCGACTCCTAGTCCGGGCTCCGACAACCGCTCCCTCCTCGGCTTCCGGCCTCATCCAGGCCACCCTGTCACCGCCCCTGCTGCCTCACCCATGACCTGCTCCCTCCCTGTTTGGCCTCAACTGGTGCTAGCCTCCCCTGTCTCCCTGTCCAAGATGCGGCCATGCTCCGACGCCGCCCTCTGCTTGAGCCGAGCAGCGCCGCCATCGCTTCCCCGAGCTCCCTCCTGCACCTGACCGCGTCGAGCTGGACAACTCCTCGCCTTCGTCCTGCTACTATCGCATGACATCTCCGCATCGGACACCAACTCATCCTCGAGCTTCGAACCTCGTCCTTGGTGCCGGTCTCCTTGCAAGGAGCCGCAGTTGCAAGTCTCCAGCGTAGTCCAATGAGCCCCTGCTCCTTCCCTCGCTGCCCGCATGACGATGCCTCCGTTGCACCCATCCCGAGCGGGAGTATTCTGGATTCGTCAAGTACAACTACATGGTGACACGTCATGTACCTATACCTTCGTCTTCGGAACCGCCACGTCGCCAAGTACCTCGAAGCCCGATGCCTAGAACGACTACCGTCGCTGAAGACCCATGAACCAAAAACCTCAAGTTCGACTACCGTCGCAAAAATGAGACCGTCAAGACCCAACCGACAAGTACCCCGACGACCCTAAACATATACGGTCATGTACAACTACCATCTCCGAAGAACCGTGTAACGGTATCGCCAAGTTCGACTACCGCAGCGAGAACGACTACTTCCACTACCGTCATCGCGAGAACACCTACTTCCCTCTACGAACGAGAGCCGTCCCCTTTGCACGCTCCGAAGGTATAACCCTGAGACGACGTCTGTGAACGAATGCTTGCGATGTTTGAGATGCTCGTGTTTGCACTGTGTCCAATTTGTCACTCGTTTCCTTGTCACCAACTCATGGGACACCCGGTATCCGGGAGCGCCCCACCATCTTCTGCACGCAACCGCACACTTCTCCTTTGCATCGGTATCTCAATCGAGTTACCGGAACCGGAACGCTGCCCTTGCACCGTTTTCGTTATCGTGGCTGTGGCACCCCTTTCCTTTCCACCACAGTGACAAATGCTTCATATTGCTCTTGTCAACTTTTAATAAACATTGCATAAAATTGTTCATGTCATTCGCATCATGATAACAACAATTAACATGTTTAACATTGTTGTTTGCTTTAAATTGCGAAATGCATATGGGGATTTACCAGATTTGTTGCCTGTTGTATCCGGCCCCATTTAAATTGTTTAAATTGTATAGTTTTGTTATGCTTCACCTCTTGCCATGTTAACCAATTTTTAATATTGTTGAGTACCTAACCGAGAGAGAACTAAATAATTGATGTGGTGTTCCGTCAATATGCAACTCGTTGCATATTGAGCTCCACTTAACTTGTAGTTTTGTTTGTGCCCCTTTCCATGCCATGCATATTTAAACCGGACATGCATCATACTCGATTGTGCATCATGCCATGTTGATGTGTTGGTTGTTTACTATGTTGTTTGCTCCTTTTCCGGTGTTGCTTCTTCGGGTTGTTTCCGATAACGTCGCGCTTGTGAGGAATCGTTCGTCTACGTCCGTTTGTCTTCTTCATGGACTCGTTCTTCTTCATTGCGGGATTTCAGGCAAGATGACCATACCCTCGAAATCACTTCTATCTTTGCTTGCTAGATGCTCGCTCTTTTGCTATGCCTATGCTGCGATACCTACCACTTGCTTATCATGCCTCCCATATTGTTGAACCAAGCCTCTAACCCACCTTGTCCTAGAAAACCGTTGATTGGCTATGTTATCGCTTTGCTCAGCCCCTCTTATAGCGTTGTTAGTTGCAGGTAAAGATTGAAGTTTGTTCCTTGTTGGAACATGGAGATCGTTCCTTGTTGGAACATGTTTACTTGTTGGGATATCACAATATCTCTTATTTAATTAATGCATCTATATACTTGGTAAAGGGTGGAAGGTTAGGCCTTATGCCTGGTGTTTTGTTCCACTCTTGCCTCCCTAGTTTCCGTCATATCGGTGTTATGTTCCCGGATTTTGCGTTCCTTACGCGGTTGGGTGATAATGGGAACCCCTTGACAGTTCGCCTTGAATAAAACTCCTCCAGCATGGCCCAACATTGGTTTTACCATTCGCCACCTAGCCTTTTCTTTCCCTTGGGTTCTGCAGACTCAAGGGTCATCTTTATTTAAACCCCGGGCCAGTGCTCCTCTGAGTGTTGGTCCAACCTAGAGCACCGTGCAGGGCCATCCCTTGGCAACTTGGGTTATGTCGGCTTCTGTACGCTTAGCTTATCCGGTGTGCCCTGAGAACGAGATATGTGCAGCTCCTATCGGGATTTGTCGGCATAGCGGGTGGTCTTGCTGGACTTGTTTTACCATTGTCGAAATGTCTTGTAACCGGGATTCCGAGTCTGATCGGGTCTTCCCGCTAGAAGGAATATCCTTCGTTGACCGTGAGAGCTTGTGATGGGCTAAGATGGGACACCCTTGCCTGGATTTGAACTTTCGAAAGCCGTGCCCGCGGTTATGGGCAGATGGGAATTTGTTAACGTCCGGTTGTAGAAAACCTGAAGTTGACCTTAAATAAAATACATCAACCGCGTGTGTAACCGTGATGGTCTCTTTCCGGCGGGGTCCGGGAAGTGAACACGGTGTTGGAGTAATGCTTGACGTAGGTTGTTCTAGGATCACTTCTTGATCATAGTTGTTCGACCGTGCTTTTGCCTTCTCTTCTCACTCTCTTTTGCGTATGTTAGCCACCATATATGCTAGTCGCTTGCTGCAGCTCCACCTCATACCTTTTACCCTTCCTATAAGCTTTAATAGTCTTGATCACGAGAGTGTGAGATTGCTGAGTCCCCGTGACTCACAAATACTTCCAAAACTAGTTTGTAGGTGTCGATGTTACCGAGCAGGTGACACAACCAAGCTCAAGGAGGAGCTCGATGAAGAACTTGTCCTTTGTGTTGTTTTGTTCTAGTTGATCAGTAGTGGAGCCCAGTTGGGGTCTATCGGGGATCTGTGTATCACTTGGGGTAGTCTTCTTTTATTTTGGTTCCGTAGTCGGACCTTGAGTGTATTTGGATGATGTAATGCTTTATTCATGTATCGTGTGAAGTGGCGATTATAAGCCAACTATGTATCTCTTTCCCTTATGTATTACATGGGTTGTGTGAAGATTACCTCACTTGCGACATTGTTTTCAATGCGGTTATGCCTCTAAGTCGTGCTTCGACACGTGGGAGATATAGCCGCATCGAGGGCGTTACAAGCATCCAAGCCCCATCGAGCTCATACACAAGCTGCCCAAGTCCTTGGCCAGAACCGCCCAAGTCGTCGCCTCTTTGCACCCTGCAGTGTTACCGTGGACGCAGGCACTCCTGGATCGGAATCGCAAGCACCAAGTACACCACCCGCAAGACCCGGACCTCGGACACGCCAAGTACCCCTTCGAGCTATCAATACCTCAAGCGCCAAGTTCCACGACGACCCAAGTACCGCGAGACGTATACCGCTACCGTCGCAAGAATCGAGACCGACAAGTCCGAAGAAGCAAGTAGCACTCCGAACCATGTACGACGACCGTCGCCGAAGACCCGTGTAACACAAACGTCAAGTTCAACTACCGTCGCGTGAACCGCTACTTCCCACGACGACCCCGTGAACAACTACTTCCCCCTCGACACGTGTACTCCTACCGCCGAACTCGATCTGTCCCGCTTGCATGCTTCGAAGGTATAACCTCGAGACGACGTCCGTGAATGAATGCATGTGTGATGTTTGAGATGCTCGTGTTTGCACCATGTCCAAATTGTCACTCATTCCCTTGTCGCCAACTCGTGGGACACCCGAAATCCGGGTTCACCCCCCATCACTCTGGCATATTCCGCACTCTTATTCTTTTGCACCGGCCTTTCCACGAATTGCCGGATCATTTGAACGTTGTCGTGGCACCGTTTCGTTATTGTTGCCGTGGCACCCCTTTTCTTTCCACCACGGTGACAAATGCTTCATAATGCTCTTGTCAACTTTTAATAAAAATTGCATAAAACTTGCACCTGTCATTCGCATCATGATAATAACATTTAAATGTTTAAAATTGTTGTTGCACCAAATTGCTAAATGCATATGGGGTTTTACCGGAATTGTTGTTTGTTGTTTCGGCCTCATTTAAACTTGCCTAGATAGGTAGTTTTCATTTGCTTCACCCTCTTGCCATGTTTAATAACATTTAATATTGTCGGGTACATAAACGAGATCGATCTAAATAACTTGAATGTGGTGTTTCGTCAATATGCCACGGAGTTGCATTTTGAGCTCCACTTAATTTGTAGGATTGTTTGTGCACTTTGCCATGCCATGCCTCGTTAAACCGGAATGCATCATACTTGTTTGCGCATCGTGCCATGATTATGTGTTGGTTGTTTACTATGTTGTTTGCTTCTTTCCGGTGTTGCTTCTTCGGGTTAGTTCCGGTAACATCGCGTTTGTGAGGAACCGTTCGACTTCGTCCATTTGTCTTCTTCATGGACTCGTTCTTCTTCCTTGCGAGATTTCAGGCAAGATGATTTCAGGACCCCGATTCCAAGTCACATCGATCTAGCCGGTAACACCTCATATCACTTTGCGGCCTCACGCACGGTATTCCCACGGGTGTCGCCTTACCATGGTCCAGGACCGTTTGCGCCTTTTGGCTCACGTATATGATGGTGTCGCTAGCATCCATATGACAGAGAACCCAGGACGACATGGCTAGTCGTGAACCCAAAGCGGCACTAACCTATGGGAACATGCATACATGAATCACATCGAGCGTGTCGGTCATCAGCGTGTGAATCCGGGCTGTAGCGCTGGGCTAACAAGACTCCGGGAACCCGGGCTGTAGCAGGCTAGGCAGGACTTCAGATGTCACCGCGTGACATTTCCCCGAAGGGACAAACACATGCCGGCCAGTCAAGTGTCCTGAGCAGTAGTGCTGGGCTAACAGGACTCCGGTGAACCGGGCTATAGCGGACTACTATGGCTCATGGAAGCACTAGACTACATTTCCCCATAAGAGAGACTGCCAAGGATAAACAACTAGATTGTCGGATCCCACACATACCAAGCATTTCAATCATACACACAATATGCTCGATATGTGTAAATACAACATGGCATCACAACATAACTCTACGACTCAATGTATTTATTCATTAGGCTCCGAGGAGCGAGGTATTACAAACATGGGTCTCATGACCCAACAATCATAGCATACAAATCAAAGCACATGCGGAAGCTTAACATGTCTGAGTACAGACATCTACAAATGGAAAAGGCTGAGAAGCCTGACTATCTACCAGATCCTGCCGAGGGCACAAGATCGTAGCTGAGGTATCAAGCTAAACGTCGAAGTCCACGCGAAACTACTAGCGAGACTGAAATCTCTCTGCAAAACATAAATTAAGCAAATGTGAGTACAAATGTACCCAGCAAGACTTCCATCAGAACTATCTACATATGCATCAGTATCAATAAAGGGGGTGGTGGAGTTTATCTGCAGCAAGCCAGCTTTGACTCAGTGGCTAACCTGAACTATGACTGCAAGCAACTCTTTTGAGGTGGCGCACACGAGTCCACATATTCACCATTCAATACACCACTATGGATCCACTTCCGTCTCCCTACGAGAAGGCCATCCATAGCACTCACACTTATCTTGCAAGTTTTAGAGTATCCACTTTCACTTGTCTATGAACTGTTATAGGCAACCCAGAAGTCCATTACCGCGGACACGGCTATTCAAATAGATGATGTTAACCCTGCAGGGGTGTACTTCTTCACACACGCTCTCACCACTTACCGTCGTTTACACGACATGTACTCGGCAACCTTCAAGCGAAAGCCCAACGAGGGTGTCGGCCACGGCCTACCTAAACACTCAAGTCTCTAGTCCAGGTTTATCGCCTATCCAGGTTCCATCCGCAGGGAGTCCGGCCGAGGTTTCCACATACGGCCCCGGACGATGTGTACAGGGTTCCGAGACACCAAACGGGCGCCCGGCATGCCCGGCCACGGTGTATCTACCGCAACATAGCCCACCCCTGGGGTCAGCGCTACGCACGGCCGCCAACACATAACCTACAAACACCAGAAACTAGATGCAACTCCTGGACAGAGTACTAGGGTGATTAAGAAGCCGAGAGGGTCCATTGGTTTCGGGCCCAATGCGTGGTAGTAACTGTTTCATGGATCACAAACACAGAACTCAGTTCCTGAGTACGGCTTCAATGAGACAACCCACCATGTACTCCTACATGGCCTCTCACCGCTACCTTTAGCAAATCGTGTTCACACACTTAGCTCTCAACATAGGACATGTTTACACACCTCCGATTCATCCCCGATGAATCAGACCTGACTCAACTCTAAGCAGTAGCAGGCATGACAAACAAACATGAATGAGTAGGCACATCAGGGCTCAAACAACTCCTACTCATGCTAGTGGGTTTCATCTATTTACTGTGGCAATGACAGGTCATGCAGAGGAAAGGGGTTCAACTACCGCAGCATGTAACAGTTGAATCATTGTTGTCCTAATGTAGTAAAAGAGAGCAGGAGCGAGAGAGTGGGATTGTATCGGAATGAGCAAGGGGGTTTTGCTTGCCTGGCACTTCTGAAGATAACATTGAGTCTTCATCAGTGTCAACGATCACAGCGTCGGAGCAGCGTCTAGCGAGAGGCGACAATTACCGGCAAACAAGGAAGAACACAATCAATGCGATGCAACAATATGATGCATGATCATGACATGGCAATATGCTGTTGATTGAGCTAATGCAACTAGCAACGAGTTAAATGGAGTTGGTTTGAACACTAGGTTCAAAATCAAATTCAAACTATGAATTCAAATAGTGCATTATCATGTTTTGGACTAAACAGTGAGGTTAAGTTGTTCAAACATGCATGAAAATGCCATAATCAGATTCCTTGGATTTTTCTGATAATTTTTCATATATAATTTATTTCATTTGGAGTTACGGTTGATTTTCTATGATTTTTTAGAAGTTTTGGGCATTCTCTGGAATTTCCTATATAAGAATAAATCCAGAAAATGTGTTACTGTGTCAGCGTGACGTCACTATGATGTCAGCGGTCAACGGGTGCTGTCCAGGTCAAACTGACCCCTGGGACCCGTAGGTCAGTGACTCAGCTAATTGACTGAGTTAATTAGCCCTAAGCTAACACTAACTAAAATGTCAGCAGGGCTGGGCCCACATGTCAACGAGTCAGCGGGTTAACTAAGTTAATTAACACTAATTAAACTAACAGTAATTAAACAGAGGCCTGGGCCCACACGTCAGGACCCAGGGGAGGTCAAACCGGGGTATACCCGGGCCAGTGGGGTCAACCCTGCCGGTCAAAGCGGTCAACCCGCCGGCGTTTAGCCGCCGGCGAGGGCCGAGACAGCGGTGCGGCTCGGGAATCGCCCACAGGCGACCATTTGGGCGGCGGAGAGGCTCTACGTGATGAGGAGACTCGTCCGCGTCCAGTGGTAGTGGTGTTTGGGCTCGGGGTGGTCCGAAACGACAGCGATGTCGAGCTTTGCGGCGGCCGGAGTTCGGAGTTCGGCCAACGGCGGGTTAGGCGATGCAGGGAACGGCAGGAGCCGCGGGTGGTCGCGGTCAACTCCTGGGAACGTGCTGAGCATGGTGGCGCGCTCGGTTGCGAGCTTGCGCGGGTGTGGCCATGGCTGCACCATGGCCGGGCGGCGAGATGCTCTCGGGCTCGAGAGGGCGGCGACTACACGGCGCAAACGAGCAGGGGGGAAGTGGGGATCGAAGGAGAAGCTCACGGGGAGTGCAGCGGTGGTCTTGGGGAGCTCGGGGAAGCAACGGAGCGGGCGCACGGTCGCCGGCGATCTCGCGGACCGAGGTTGAAGAAGACGGCGATGGCGGTGCTGCGGTGCGTCCCGCTTGCTTGACTTGGCGGAGAGGTCGGGGACGATGTGGCGGAGCGCCTGGACTGGTCGGGGAAGCGAGGGGGAGGCGGTGGACACGGCAACGACGAGCGGCGGCGATGGCTCCGCTTCGGCTTTGGGAGAGAGAGCGAGGCAGGGAGAGAGCGAGAGCGTCAAGGGGTCCAGGGGGGTAGCCGTGGCATCGCAGAGGAAGTCAGGGCGACGAGGGGGCAGCCAGGCAGGCAGCTGCCGGCGTGGCACGCCGCGGCGCCGTGGCTGTCTTCTCCTCTGCCTTCTGGCAGGAGGAAGAAGACGCCCCTGCCCTCGGTGGGCCGGCCAGGTGGCGGGCCAGGTGGCTGGGCCTAGCACAGGGGAGGCCCAGGTTTGTTTCCTTCTCTCTCTCTTTTATTTAGTTTCTGTTTTCTATTTTTCTGTAATTGTTTTGACTTAATTAAAATGCTAAGGCATTTTCTAAAACCCTGAAAATAATTGTGGGCTCTGTATGGAATATTTCCAACAGCCCTCACTTAAGTTCAGAATTATTTGGACATTTAATATTATATAGCATTTAATTGTCCAAATTCAAATACGTATGAATTAACTCCAAAATCCAGAAATGTCCTAGAAATGTGTGCATCATTTTTGGAAGAAGTTTTCACCCATTCCAAAATTGATGAACTTTTCTAAAAGCCATTTTGGGTAGATGGAAAAGATTTAATTTGACCCTAGTTGTATTTCACTTGCTGCTAGGGTTTATCAGTCCCCATTTCAAAATTAATAGAATTTAGGCACGATGCATGGAGGCTAATGCAAAGGCAGGCAAGGCCTGAACTGGGGCTGTGACAATGTCATACCTCGAAATCACTTCTATCTTTGCTTGCTAGTTGCTCGCTCTTTTGCTATGCCTATGCTACAATACCTACCACTTGCTTATCATGCCCCCCATATTGTTGAACCAAGCCTCTAACCCACCTTGTCCTAGCAAACCGTTGTGTGGCTATGTTACCGCTTTGCTCAGCCCCTCTTATAGCGTTGTTAGTTGCAGGTGAAGATGAAGTTTGTTCCTTGTTGGAACATGGCTATGTTGTTCCTTGTTGGAACATGGATAGTTTTGTTGGGATATCACAATATCTCTTATTTAATTAAAGCATCTATATACTTGGTAAAGGGTGGAAGGCTCGGCCTTATGCCTGGTGTTTTGTTCCACTCTTGCCGCCCTAGTTTCCGTCATATCGGTGTTAGGTTCCCGGATTTTGCGTTCCTCACGCGGTTGGGTTATAATGGGAACCCCTTGACAGTTCGCCTTGAATAAAACTCCTCCAGCAAGGCCAAACATTGGTTTTACCATTTGCCACCTAGCCTTTTTCTTTCCCTTGAGTCGGTCGGCTCAAGGGTCATCTTTATTTATCCCCCCGGGCCAGTGCTTCTCGAAGTGTTGGTCCAACTGAGTGATGTCCGAGGCTACCAGGGGCAACTCTGGGCTGGCTTACCCGACGTTTTGCTCATCCGGTGTGCCCTGAGAACGAGATATGTGCAGCTCCTATCAGGATTTGTCGGCACATCTGGGCGCTTGCTGGTCTTGTTTTACCATTGTCGAAATGTCTTGTACCGGGATTCCGAGCCTGATCGGGTCTTCCCGCTAGAAGGAATATCCTTCGTTGACCGTGAGAGCTTGTGATGGGCTAAGTTGGGACACCCCTGCAGGGATTTGAACTTTCGAAAGCCGTGCCCGCGGTTATGGGCAGATGGGAATTTGTTAAACTCCGGTTGTAGAAACCTGAAGTTGACCTTAATTAAAATATCAACCCGCGTGTGGTAAGTGAATGGTCTCTCTCGGCGGAGTCGGGAAGTGAACACGGTGTTTGGAGTTTATGCTTGACGTAGGTTTGTTCTAGGATCACTTCTTGATCATATTCTCGACCGTGCTTTTGCCTTCTCTTCTCCGCTCTCATTTGCGTATGTTAGCCACCATATATGCTAGTCGCTTGCTGCAGCTCCACCTCATACTTTACCCTTCCTATAAGCTTAAATAGTCTTGATCGCGAGGGTGTGAGATTGCTGAGTCCCCGTGACTCACAGATTACTTCCAAAACCAGTTTGTAGGTGCCGATGTACCGAGCAGGTGACGCAACCAAGCTCAAGGAGGAGCTCGATGAAGATCTTGTCCTTTGTGTTGTTTCGTCTAGTTGATCAGTAGTGGAGCCCAGTCGGGACGATCGGGGATCTGTGTAGCATTTGGGGTAGTCTTCTTTTATTTTGGTTCCGTAGTCGGACCTTGATTGTATTTGGATGATGTAATGCTTTATTCATGTAATTGTGTGAAGTGGCGATTGTAAGCCAACTATGTATCTCTTTCCCTTATGTATTACATGGGTTGTGTGAAGATTACCTCACTTGCGACATTGCTTTCAATGCGGTTATGCCTCTAAGTCGTTGCTTCGACACGTGGGAGATATAGCCGCATCGAGGGCGTTACAAGTTGGTAATCAGAGCCTTCCCCGACCTTAGGAGCCCCCACTGCTTGATCGTTATTAGCAGCCGTTGTTGAGTCTAGAAAAATGTTTTGAGTCATTTAGGAATTATATATCGGAGAGTTTAGGAATTCTTTTTACTCCCCAGTCCCTTCATCGCTCTGGTAAGGCATCCTGACGTAGAGTTTTGACTCTTCTCTTCTCAAATTTCACTAAATTTTTTTAGGATCACGCGGGTATCTTGGAATCGTTCCGATGGTTTTGTGACGAGAACATTGTTCTTGGTGCCTCCTGACATTTAGGGGTTGTGGCAGTGTCCCGGGGAGTTGAGCTCCGAGGTGTTGTCGTCACAATTTTATCGTTGCAGTTCTGGAATACCTGAGATTAGTTTCGTCGACATCGAAAATCTCTTTTATGCAATTGTTGGTGAGATAACCTCGACGCCACCCAGTACTGGGGCGGGAGTTCGGGAGTATTGCCATAACTCGTATAACGGATGCTTTTCGAAGGTTGAGGTAGACGATTTCCGAAGGTTTCTTGGTTATGTGTTGAAGGACGGATACAGCTGGATGTAGGATTTGTTAGTTTTGGGTGAGATATTATGCTTCCCCTGTATCCCCAACACCTGATTGCATAACCGGAAAATTTTGGGAGTTTATAAGTGGGAATTCAAGTAGCTCTTAGGATATCTTTCCGACAGATGTATGATATGAAATTGGGGTTCGACGTCTAGTGGTCCGCCTATTCACGGTTGGTTTTACAATGGTCTCGTTGTGTCTTAAAGAGTCCTTGGCTATGCCGACTCAGGGACGCTTCGTATGTCATGTGCACTGCCTTGTACATGATGGTGTTGTACGATCGAGCCCGTGTAGGCCCTACCACGAAAACTTCGGACGAAATCTCTATCATATGTTTCCTCTGGCTTATTCTGCAAGCCAATCCTTTGTTTTTGTTTTGAGTTGTGGGATTCGAGTTGCTTCGAAGTCAAATGTTGATTCCATACCTTCTCTAAACGGTGTTCTCATACTCCTATGTGAATACTAATCCTTCTCAATCATCAAGTTTGTCATGTCAATCCTTTTTACCGGTGTGCTTTTCTTCAAGTGGATCTGATCATTTCAACATTAGCAAGATCAATTATCAGTTCTTCTCAACGGTGTTTGTTTCATTCGTCCCAAGTTTCCTTTGTTTTTCCTGCCCTCCCACCCTTTCTCCTGACTCGGATTTCTTAATTCGTTGTCCATTTTATTCATGTGAATTTTTTCTCCATTCCTTTCTTCAATGTTCTTATCTAGTGATTCTCATGAAGATCCTAACGGAGCTTCAAGTTCATCATTATTCATTCTCTTTCTTCTGCGGTGGAACCAAGTCAAGCCTTGTTGATCATACCCTATCCTCATTCCAATGCCTTCTCATACCGGTGCACCTTATATTCAGTCTTTTCTCGCTATTCAATTATTCCGGAGTGCTCAAGATATCTCGGAGATTCATGTTTCCACTCTGCTTTCGTTCAAACTTTTTCAAGGATGTTATCTCATTCTAGCCATTTAATTCAACCGGTGCATTCCCTCTTTTAAATCGTTCTACGGTGTTTCTTTTGAGTGGGCCCTAACCCACATGTCTTTTCCTAGGATCTTACCTGACTCTTCTTATTTTCCCAGAGCTATCCTCAAATTTCTTTTCGAAGTTTGACGTAAGAATGAATTGTCATCAGTCAAATGCCTTTTCTCCAAGATCTTTCAAATTCTTTCACCATTGGTTCAACCTTTATAATTTTCATCCCGGAGTATCTCAACAATTCATGGTGGTGTTTCTCGTCGTCATTCTCAGATTTTGAAGACCGAAGAAGACTTTTACCTCCATATTTTATCCATTCTCTCAGAGATTCTGATTCTAACTTGATACTTTCCTCTCATAACTGTTTTCAATTGTGAGAATTCTTTCACCTATCCGGAGCAATTCAGGAGTCGTTTCAATTTGATTCTCCAGAGCCCATCATCTCATAATTATTTCATTCCCAGCTTTCAGTTATCGTTCTCCAAATCTTACCAGTGCTTCATTCAAGTATTATCTAATCAGCTCGTGATCTCTTCATTCTCTTGTGTCTAAATTTCCCCAAGTATCTTTGTTCGTTCTTCAAATTCTTACCGGTGATTCATCCTTTTACTTCATTCGTTGTTCAATTCTTACGGTGGTTCTTCCATGATTCTCTTCCGCTGTTATCATATTAATTCATTCATTGTTCCAATCCTACCGGTGGTTCGTTGAAGACCTTCCTCAAGTTTGAGCTATGTTTATTTTTAATCCTTTCTACGAGAATAAGTAGTATGCCAAATCCGTTGCTTGTCATCAATTTAAATTGGGGAAGGATAAGCATAATATAATTCTTATTCTTGTTTCATTGAGTGAATTCAATTCCTTATTCCGGAGGTTCTTCATATCACATTCTCGGTTTCATTTGTTTCATCTTTTCTTTTCCGGAGTTCCAAGCTTTTCCACATTATATCGTCGTGTAGATTCATCTAAATCATCGCAAGGCTTCACCTTGTGTTTTTCAACTTCTCTTTCCTTCCGTTTGATCATCTTTTTGTTACCGGAGTTCTTCATGGAGACTCTACATGATGGTTCATCAAGGATTTAATTCCTTCTCGAAATATTCATTGAGATTCTTTTCAGAGGAGCTCATGTATTCTTCATCTTGCAATCCGGAGTGCAATTTCTTTCTACCGTATCATTGGAGGTGGTATTATGTCATTCTTGATAATTTGAGTTCATGTTTCATGATTCACATGTCATTAAGAATGAGGTATTTTAAATCCATCAATCTCATCATTGAGGTTATCTTGGGTTATATTTCACCTAAAGCTTTCCCTAAGGATTGTTGCTATTTATGGTGCTTATAAATGATCCAAGTTCTTCTTTTATCCTCCCGGTGAATTAGTTTCTCGTCTCTTTGTTCTTATCAATCCAATCTATCGTTTCCTTTGGTGGCAGAAATTCACCTCAAGAATCTCGAGATGTTTTCCATAAGCCCACATCAAGCTCATCTTTTCGTTGTTGGTGTTCCAACAACTCCATTCGACCCTTCTCCTAAAGATGCTTTTCAAGCTCTTTTGAGGTAGAAGATGTTGTTTTCTCCTCCGTTCATTCCATTCCATTCTCTCATTTCTTCCGGAGGCATTGTGATGTTGCTCTCTTCAACCCTTCTTCTTGTGTTGTCAGGATCGTGTTCTTTTCATGCTTATCCTTTTAACCGGAGTGTCGTGTCCTCTTTTCAAATATCCTCTCATCTTGTCAAGATCATGTTCAATTCCTTCCATTTCCAACCGGAGTGTTGTCGTAATTGATCTTTATTGTTCCTTGTGCTTCTCGTTTCAACCGGAGTGCTTGCATGTACTTCTTGTTCATTGCAACCTTTTTCTTATGTCTTTCAACCTACAAGGTTCTAGTATTGATCCTTGTTTCTCTTTTCTAACAGAGGTTTCCAACTTTATTCATCTTAGTTGTATTCTTTCTTTCAATTTGGCTTAACCTTTTCAAGGTTTTTTGGTTTCACTCGTTTGTCAAAGGAGCAACTTAGTTTTACCTCTTCTCTCCTCTTCCGTTTCCCTCCGGTGTCATCCTAGATCTCGGGACGAGATCCTCTTGTAGTGGTGGAGTGTTGTGACGCCCCAAGACCGAAGCTTCAGTTGCCTTCCAGGGTTTCCGGGTTTCATCGTGTGTTTTGTTTGGTTCTTTGCTTTCATCATTGCATCATGTGCATTGCATCATGTCATCATGCCATCATGTCATTTCTTTTCTTAACTCAACTAAAAAATGGCATGGATCTTTGATCCATTTAAATTGAGGGAATTCACATGGTGATTCTCTTTAAAACATATCCTCTCGATATTTAGGGAGCTATTATAAATATTCCATTAACTTGGAATCACCCATAACACTATTGCCCTACTCTTCAACTCTTTTTTTATCCGACTCAACGTCATATATTTTTCCTTGTCATCTCTCTTGCAAGTCACACCCATGCATCATCAC
The DNA here is from genome assembly GCF_003073215.2 of Triticum urartu. Taxonomy (NCBI): domain Eukaryota; kingdom Viridiplantae; phylum Streptophyta; class Magnoliopsida; order Poales; family Poaceae; genus Triticum; species Triticum urartu. The sequence continues at coordinate 150,498,318 of NC_053024.1, read as the reverse complement.
CTCTCACTTCCTTTTTTTTATGTCTTTGGAAGTGACTTTATTTCCTCCTCCTTTAATGTTCATCTTTTCCCTATAAATCTTCCCTCTTGCCTTACACCTCTCTGCCAAGTTTCATCCCATTTGGAGTTGTTTTGGTTAGGTTTTAAAATGCCTCAAGTTTGAATTATATTCAAACTTGTTTTATTTTTCTACCTCTAAAAATGTCCAAGCCAGTTTCATATATTGTAGCACAATTTCAGGACCTTGGGATTATTTTTATATTTTCCCAAATTCCTTCCATATGCCCCTGGCCTTTTCATTTCGTTTTCTATTTGAAGAAATTCAAATAGAGGATAAGAAGCAGGCACATTCTAGTAGCAGCAGAGGCCTCGGCCCAGCTAAAACCCTATGCCAGCTAGCCAACCTCCCACGCCGGCCCGGCCTCCCTGGCCCACTCCCTCCTAACCCTAGTTGGCCCGAAGCCCAACTCCTGCGCCTCACCTCATCTCCCCCTCGTTCCCTGCCGCCGCCAGCCTTTTGGCCGATCTGGATCGCCCCGATCGATCTCCCTCTCTCCCTCGTTTTCCACCTTGTCGACAGGAGAGCGCCAGCATCGCTAGGGAGAGACTCCCTCGATCCCCTCCTGCTTCGCCTCGCTCGACCCCAACACCCGCGCCGGTGACCTAACCTGCCCCGCACCAACTCCGTCTCCCTCTCCTCCCCTTCACCTCTACCAGCGTCAAGGCTCCAGCACCACCGGGTCTCCCTGCCTCCTGGGCAAGTCCGACCGGCACCAGTTGCCGTCGCCCGCAGGCTCATCTGACCCGCGCGGCCATGGCACCGCCAGTCTCCATGGCTCGCCTGCACCTCGTCTCGACCTCCTCTGCCTCCTTCTCGTCGCCTTACATCCGTCGCCAGGCATCGTAGGATGAGGCCGCCGCCGCTGGAGATCATCAGTCCTGTGACCCCGCGCCCCATCTCCTTCGTCCGTGTCCCCACCTCCAGCACGCCCAGTTCATCGTCGTTCTCGCCTGCGAGCTTAGCACGACACCGCTGCCGTGCTGTAGCTGCTGCTTTGCCGTTCAGTGCCATTGCGCCTTCGTTCTATCACCTGATGAAGGAGACGAGCAGCAGCCAAGCCCCATTGAGCTCATACACAAGCTGCTCGAGTCCTTGGCCAGAACCGCCCAAGTCGTCGCCTCTTTGCACCCTGCAGTGTTACCGTGGACGCAGGCACCCCCGGATCGGAACCGCAAGCACCAAGTACACCACCCGCAAGACCCGGACCTCGGACACGCCAAGTACCCCTTCGAGCTATCAATACCGCAAGCGCCAAGTTCCACGACGACCCAAGTACCGCGAGACGTATACCGCTACCGTCGCAAGGATCGAGACCGACAAGTCCGAAGAAGCAAGTAGCACTCCGAACCATGTACGACGACCGTCGCCGAAGACCCGTGTAACACAAACGTCAAGTTCAACTACCGTTGCATGAACCGCTACTTCCCACGACGACCCCGTGAACAACTACTTCCCCCTCGACACGTGTACTCCTACCGCCGAACTCGATCTGTCCTGCTTGCACGCTTTGAAGGTATAACCTCGAGACGACGTCCGTGAACGAATGCATGTGTGATGTTTGAGATGCTCGTGTTTGCACCATGTCCAAATTTTCACTCATTCCCTTGTCGCCAACTCGTGGGACACCCGAAATCCGGGTTCACTCCCCATCACTCTGGCATATTCCGCACTCTTATTCTTTTGCATCGGCCTTTCCACGAATTGCCGGATCATCTGAACGTTGTCGTGGCACCATTTTGTTATCGTTGCCGTGGCACCCCTTTTCCTTTCCACCACGGTGACAAATGCTTCATAATGCTCTTGTCAACTTAATAAAAATTGCATAAAACTTGCACCTATCATTCGCATCATGATAATAACATTTAAATGTTTAAAATTGTTGTTGCACCAAATTGATAAATGCATATGGGATTTTACCGGAATTGTTGTTTGTTGTTTCGGCCTCATTTAAACTTGCCTAGATAGGTAGTTTTCATTTGCTTCACCCTCTTGCCATGTTTAATAACATTTAATATTGTTGGGTACATAAACGAGATCGAACTAAATAACTTGAATGTGGTGTTTCGTCAATATGCCACGGAGTTGCATTTTGAGCTCCACTTAATTTGTAGGATTGTTTGTGCACTTTGCCATGCCATGCCTCGTTAAACCGGACATGCATCATACTTGTTTGCGCATCGTGCTATGATTATGTGTTGGTTGTTTACTATGTTGTTTGCTTCTTTCCGGTGTTGCTTCTTCGGGTTAGTTCCGGTAACGTCGCATTTGTGAGGAACCGTTCGACTTCGTCCGTTTGTCTTCTTCATGGACTCGTTCTTCTTCCTTGCGAGATTTCAGGCAAGATGATCATACCCTCGAAATCACTTCTATCTTAGCTTGCTAGTTGCTCGCTCTTTTGCTATGCCTATGCTGCGATACCTACCACTTGCTTATCATGCCTCCTATATTGTTGAACCAAGCCTCTAACCCACATTGTCCTAGCAAACCGTTGTTTGGCTATGTTACCGCTTTGCTCAGCCCCTCTTATAGCCTTGTTAGTTGCAGGTGAAGATTGAAGTTTGTTCCTTGTTGGAACATGGAGATGTTGTTCCTTGTTGGAACATGTTTACTTGTTGGGATATCACAATATATCTTATTTAATTAATGCATATATATACTTGGTAAAGGGTGGAAGGCTTGGCCTTATGCCTGGTGTTTTGTTCCACTCTTGCTGCCCTAGTTTCCGTCATATCGGTGTTATGTTCCTGGATTTTGCATTCCTTACGCGGTTGGGTTATAATGGGAACCCCTTGACAGTTCGCCTTGAATAAAACTCCTCCAGCAAGGCCCAACATTGGTTTTACCATTTGCCACCTAGCCTTTTTCTTTCCCTTGAGTCGGCCGGCTCAAGGGTCATCTTTATTTTAACCCCCCGGGCCAGTGCTTCTCTAAGTGTTGGTCCAACTGAGCGATGTCCGAGGCTACCAGGGGCAACTCTGGGCTGGCTTACCCGACGTCTTGCTCATCCGGTGTGCCCTGAGAATGAGATATGTGCAACTCCTATCGGGATTTGTCGGCACATCTGGGTGGCTTTGCTGGTCTTGTTTTACCATTGTCAAAATGTCTTGTAACCGGGATTCCGAGCCTGATCGGGTCTTCCCGCTACAAGGAATATCCTTCGTTGACCATGCGAGCTTGTGATGGGCTAAGTTGGGACACCTCTGCAGGGATTTGAACTTTCGAAAGCCGTGCTCGCGGTTATGGGCAGATGGGAATTTTTAACGTCCGGTTGTAGAAAACCTGAAGTTGACCTTAATTAAAATACATCAACCGCGTGTGTAACCGTGATGGTCTCTTCTCGGCGGAGTCCGGGAAGTGAACACGGTGTTGGAGTTATGCTTGACGTAGGTTGTTCTAGGATCACTTCTTGATCATAGTTGTTCAACTGTGCTTTTGCATTCTCTTCTCGCTCTCTTTTGCGAATAGGTTAGCCACCATATATGCTAGTCGCTTGCTGCAGCTGTAATGCCCTCGATGCGGCTATATCTCCCACGTGTCGAAGCACGACTTAGAGGCATAACCGCATTGAAAGCAATGTTGCAAGTGAGGCAATCTTCACACAACCCATGTAATACATAAGGGAAAAGAGATACATAGTTGGCTTACAATCGCCACTTCACACAATACATGAATAAAGCATTACATCAACCAAATACAATCAAGGTCCGACTACAGAACCAAAATAAAAGAAGAACCCCAAATGCGACAAGGTCCCCAATCAACCCCAACTGGGCTCCACTACTGATCAACTTGAACGAAACAACACAAAGGACAAGATCTTCATCAAGCTCCTCCTTGAGCTTGGTTGCGTCATCTGCAAGGACTCATCGGCACCAGCAAGCTGGTTTTGGAAGTATCTGTGAGTCACAGGGACTCAGCAATCTCGCACCCTCGCGAGCAAGACTATTTAAGCTTATGGGTACGGTAAAGGTATGAGGTGGAGCTGCAGCAAGCGACTAGCATATATGGTGGCTAACATACGCAAATGAGAGCGAGAAGAGAAGGCAAAAGCACAGTCGAGAAACTATGATCAAGAAGTGATCCTAGAACAACCTGCGTCAAGCATAACTCCAACACAGTGTTCACTTCCCGGACTCCGCCGAGAAGAGACCATCACGGTAACACACGCGGTTGACGCTTTTTAATTAAGGTCAACTTTAGGTTTTCTACAACCGGACGTTAACAAATTCCCATCTGCCCATAACCGCGGGAACGGCTTTCGAAAGATCATATCCCTGCAGGGGTGTCCCAACTTAGCCCATCACAAGCTCTCACGGTCAACGAAGGATAAACCTTCTAGCGGGAAGACCCGATCAGGCTCGGAATCCCGGTTACAAGACATCCTTGACAATGGTAAAACAAGTCCAGCAAGACCACCCGATGCGCCGGCATCCCGATAGGAGCTGCACATATCTCGTTCTCAGGGCAACACCGGATAAGCAATCCGTACAACTAAAACCAGACCTCGAGTTTCCCCGAGGAGGCGCTGCAAGGGGCTCTAGTTTGGATCAACACTTAGAGAAGTACTGGCCCGGGGGGGTTAAAATAAAGATGACCCTCGAGATGTGCGACTCCCAAGGGAAAAAAGGCTAGGTGGTGAATGGTAAAACCAAGGTTGGGCCTTGCTGGAGGAGTTTTATTCAAGGCGAACTGTCAAGGGGTTCCCATTATTACCCAACCGCGTAAGGAACGCAAAATCCGGGAACATAACGCCGATATGACGGAAACTAGGGCGGCAAGAGTGGAACAAAACACCAGGCATAAGGCCGAGCCTTCCACCCTTTACCAAGTATATAGATGCATTAATTAAATAAGAGATATTGTGTTATCCCAACAAGTAAACATGTTCCAACAAGGAACAACATCTCCATGTTCCAACAAGGAACAAACTTCAATCTTCACCTGCAACTAACAATGCTATAAGAGGGGCTGAGCAAAGCGGTAACATAGACAAACAACGGTTTGCTAGGACAAGGTGGGTTAGAGGCTTGGTTCAACAACATGGGAGGCATGATAAGCAAGTGGTAGGTATCGCAGCATAGGCATAGCAAAAGAGCGAGCAACTAGCAAGCAAAGATAGAAGTGATTCTGAGGGTATGGTCATCTTGCCTGAAATCCCACAAGGAAGAAGAACGAGTCCATGAAGAAGATAAACGGACGTAGTCGAACGGATCCTCACACACACGACATTATCGGAACCAACCCGAAGAAGCAACACCGGAAAAGAAGCAAACAACATAGTAAACAACCAACACATCAACATGGAATGATGCACAATCGAGTATGATGCATGTCCGGTTTAATGAAACATGACATGGCTAAGTGTAACGAACAACACTACAAATTAAGTGGAGCTCAATATGCCACAGAGTTGCATATTGAAGAAAACACCACATGACTTATTTAGTTCTCTCTCGTTTAGGTACTCAACAATATTAAATGTTGGTTAGCATGGCAAGAGGGTGAAGCAAAATAAAACTACCTATCTAGTCAAGTATAAATGAGGCCGGAAGCAACGAACAACAATTCCAGTAAATCCCCATATGCAAATATGAGGTTTGGTGCTGTTCTTCCCTAAACATAATTTTTAGAGTTGTTAAACATGCAAGAAAAATGCACCATGTTAAACTAGGCATTTTTCTACCCCATTTACATATAAAGATTATTTATTTCGGAGCTACGGTTATTTAGTTATGAATTAAAGCATTTTAACATGGCATAGGAGTAAATTTAACCAAACAGCATTTTAAACATTTTAAACATGGATGAAAGTTGAATAATATTAAACTAGACAAAATTCTAAGCAAGTTTCATATATAAATCATTTTAATCCGATGCACGAATTGTGAGTTATTATATGCACGTTGTGCAAGGGGTTTTCTGTAAATCTGTAAATTCCTGGATAAATAGAGAAATCACTCCGCGGAAAAAAACATGAGTCAGGCCAAAACTGGCCCGAACTGGGCTCTACAGGAGCAATCCGAAGATGGGCTTCCTCACATTGGGCCTGACAGAGCTGGGCATTGCTCGAAGCGATGCTGGGCCACGGCGGGAGAGAAGGCCGGCCCATGCAGCTGGCCAGCGCAGTCAACGCGCGGCTGGACCGGGCTCCTCTCGCACGATCTGATGAGGCAGGCAGCAAGGGTTCAGCGCGGCGGGACGAGGCGGCTTTGCAGCAGTCGAGGGCGGCATCTGGCGTGATGCAGGGGACGACGAGGGAACTTGGGATCCGGGAAGACGACGGTGGGATGGAGATGGATCCAGGCCAGGTTCGCGCAGGGGCCTGGCGAAGAGGAGGTCGGGGACGGCCATGGGGATCCTGTCAGCGGGAGGAAAGAGACAGAGAGAGGTGAGGTTCAGAGAATAAATGGAAAAGGAAAGAAAAAGGACAGGCATGGGAGGAGAGGGTCACCGGCGCGGCGTGAAGAGGCCCTAGACGGCGGCTCGCGGGAGGCCACGGACGGGATGGCTCTAGCAGGAGCTTGGCCGCGGCGAGACTTGCAGCAGCAGGACGGAACGGAGGAGGAACTTGGCGCGGCTGGAGACGTACATGGCGAGGCAGGGCGCGCGAAGAAGCTGGGGCATGGCGCTCGGTGCTCACGATCCATTCGGGATCGAGCCGAGGAGGGATAGAAGGCACGGCCTCGGGCGTCCTTGAGCAAACGGGCGGCGACGATGGGAGTTCCGGGCGGCGACAGGAGATGCGATCCTCGGGGCGGCCGCTTCAAGGGACTCCGGCGAATGGACTTGACAGGGAGATGGCTCGGTCTACGGCTGCTCGCGTGCTCCGGCGCGGGCGAAGCCATCAGTGAGGAGAAGGGGGTAGGGGACGGTGGCCTTGCGTGTGGCTGGGTTCGGTGAAGGCGGTAGAGGCAAGGCGATGGTGGCTGCAGGTGAAGGACGACGGGGTGGCGGCTCGGGCAGAGGAGGCTGGCATCTGGCGATGCGGGATGCGGAGGCAATGGTTGGTTGGGCGGAGAAATCGAGGAAGGGAAGGAGACGGTGCTGGTTGGGCAGGTGGATCGGGGTGGATCCCGATGGGGATTTGGTGGGATGGCGGCGGCGGCTGGGAGGATGGGACATCTCTCCTCAAAATTTAGGGTTGGACTATATATTTATAGCATATGGGTGTTTGGCTAGGGGATAATCTGGATCCTTCGATCGAAATCGAGCGGTTGAGAAAAATATGTTAGGAAGTCTAATAAAAAAACGGAGATGTTTTGTAGACGTTTGGGGACGATCCGGACACAGCGGTAACGACTGTCCGGGTCGGATCTGGGACAGATTTCGGACGCGCGTGGGAGGAGGTCCGCAGACTGACGAGAGAGGTTAGGTAGGGCCTGGCGGTGAGAGGTAGACTGTGCAGACGGTCTCGAGCTGAGAGAAGAGAAGAGAGGGAGGCCCGGTGACTGTTTCCAGAGACCGAAAACGTTCGACGTTAGACCGGCTATAATGCCGCTATAGTTTAACGGTTCGGCTATCAAACAAACTCCGAACGCGATGAAACTTGGCGGGCGGTCTACTGACAACAAACCAACACCACACGCCAACTCTCATCCCATTCCGAGAACATTTCCGGCCACTTATATAAAATAAAATTCAGACATGCCGCGGGCGCGTGCAAGTGTGGTTGGGCTCAGAACGGACAACGGAGAGAACTCAGAGAACCTGGACGAATGCAAGTTTTAAAACATGATGATGCAATGCACATGATGACATGACAGGATGCAACACGCAAGCAAATGACAAGCCAACAACAGCAAATAAGCGGAGGACACCTGGCACATCGGTCTCGGGGCGTCACAACACTCCACCACTACGAGAGGATCTCGTCCCGAGATCTAGAATGGCACCGGAGGGACAACGAAAGAGAAAGAGGATAGGTAAAGCTAAGTTGCTTCTTTGACAAACGAATGAAACCACGAGCCTTGAGAGGTTGAACAAATTGAAAAAAAGAATGCAACGAGTATGAACGAAGTTGAAAGCACTTCGTTAGGGCAGAGCAAGAAGGAAGAACAAATTTCGACAGCACTCCGGTAGAAAAGAGATGCAATGGTTGATAAGGTGAAAAGAACTTGAGCAAAAAGGGCACAACACTCTGGTTAAATGGATAAACCAAGAAAAGAACACGATCCTGACAAAACGAAAAGATGGGCTGAAAAGAGCAACATCAAAAAGCCTCCGGAACAAAAGTAAGAATGGAATGGGATGAACGAAGGGAAACAGATCTCGAGGGAGCACGCTTACAACAAAAGCTAGAATGGAGTTGTTGGAAAACCAACAATGAAAAGAATAAGCTTGATATGGTCTTATGGAATACATCTCAAATTATGAGGTGACAGCCTGCCACTCATGGGAAAAGAATTGATTGGATTGATAAGAACAAGAAGGAGACGAGAAACTTATTTCACCAAGATGGAAAATGAAGAACTTGGGTCATTTAAGGGCACCATAAATAGCAACAATCCTTTAGGGAAGGCTTTGGGTGAACTATAACCCAAGATAACTCCAATGACGAGATTGATGGGTTTAAATATCTCATTTGCAACAACATGTGAATCATGGAACATGAACTCAAATTATCAAGAATGACATAATACCACCTCTAATGATACGGAAGAAAGAATTGCACTCCGTTATGCAAGATGAAGAATACTTGATCTCCTCCGAAAAGAAACTTGATGAACACTTCGAGAAGGAATTAAATCCTTTATGAACCATCATGTAGAACCTTCATGAGAACTCCGGAAATAAAAGAAATGATCAATCAAGATGGAGGATGAAAATAATAAGGTTGAAGCCTTGCAATGATTTAAATGGAGCTTCGCGATGACATAATTGAGAGAGCTTGGAACTCCAGGAAAAGAAAGAAAAAACAAGTGAAACTGAGAATTTGATGAACTTCTGGAATAAGGAATTAAATTTACTCGATGAAAACAAGAATAAGAATTACGTTATGCGTATCCTTCACCAATTTAGATTGATGACAAGCAATTGATTTGGCATACTACTTATTCTCGTAGAAAGGATTAAGATAGATATGGAGCAAACTTGAGAAGGTCTTCAACGAACCACCGGAAGGATTAAAAACAACGAATAATTGATATGATAACGAATGACGAGAGCTCTTGAACGAACCACCGTAAGAATTAAAAATGAACAAGGAGAAGATAAAGAAACACCGGGAAGAATTATAAAAAGAATGAAGATACTTGAGAGAATTAAGATACAACTGAAACGAAGAGATCACTCACTGATTAAAGAATATTGAATGATGCACCGGTGAGATTTGGGGAACGAGAGCTGAAAACTGAGAATGAATAAACCTGGATTGATGGGCTCCGGATAATCAAATTGAGAAGACTCTTGAATTGCTCCGGATAGGTGAAAAGAATTC
>NC_053024.1:150448759-150487822 GCF_003073215.2 Triticum urartu | reverse complement strand
CGCCGAGGTCCGCCATGCCCCGAAGGCCCTCTACGACGAAGATGAAGACCCCGGGAGCCCCGCAGCGTCGCCACCACCACCATCTCTGTCCCCGGCCTTGGCGGCCGCCATCGCACGATTCGCCGCTTGCCGGCCGTCCCCGAGCCCACTGAAACCACCGCCGGCCCCTTGTGAGCTCATCTTCCTTTCCTTCCCGTCCTCTTGCTCACGCGCCTGCTCTAACTGTGCTAGCCGTCGCATCCGTGAGCTCACCGCCGGCGTCCTTGTCGTCGCCGTGGCCACAGCCACCATAGCTCGTGTCCGAGCACACCATCGTGCTCAGCACGATCCCATGAGCCCGCAGACAACCGTAGCGCCCCCTCCCGTGCTCTGTAGCGCTATCCTGAGGATTCCCGAGCTGCTGCCGCTGCTGAACCTCGTCGCCGGCCACTTTTCCGGCCACCCCAGCTCCTACCACCACCCCCAATGGATGCGCCTCACTCCCAGGAACCCGTAGGTGCAACCCACGGGTCGAATGGTGCCCTGTAGAGCATTTCCGAGCCGCCCCGCCGTCTCTGTCGTCGCCGGCGGCTAAACGCCGGCGACCCCTGACCCGTTGACCGGCATGGGTTGACCCCACTACCCGGTTTGACCTCCCCCTCTCTCTCACTGACTTACGGGCCCCTCCCGACTAATTACTCTAGTTAGCGCTAATTAGCTAGTTAGGTTAGTTACTACAGTCGCTGACCAGTGGGCCCAAGCTAGTTAGTTAGGGCTAACTAACTTAGTTAGTTGACTGGGTCACTGACCAGTGGTTCCCACTGGTCGGGTTTGACCTGGTCGACGCCTTTGACCTGCTGACATCACCTTGACGTCATGCTGACGCAGTAATACATTTTCTGGATTTAGTTTAAATTATAATAATTCAGAAAATTCCAAAAAAAATGCCCAAAATTTCTAAAAATCATAGAAAATCAAATGTAACTCCAAATGAGATAAATTATATATGAAAAATTATCAGAAAAATCCAATCTGTCCATTTATGCTAGTTTCATGCCTGTTAGAACATTTGAACTTGTTGTTTAGGTGAAAAAAGTTAATGCACTTATATGACTTCATAAAATGGGTTTGCATTTGAATCCTTGGTTCAAATGGACTCATTTCAATATGTTCTAGCTTGCATTAGCCCAAAACACATTCATATTGCCATGTCATAGCATGCATCATATTGTTGCATATCGTCATGTGTTGATTGAGTTCTTTCTCAGTTGCCGGTGTTTGTCCCCCCTCAGTAGACGTTGATCCAGCGATGAATTCGATGACACCGATGAAGAACTATACTATCTTCAGAAGTGCCAGGCAAGCAAAACCACCTTGTTCATTCCGATACAATCCCACTCTCTCACTCCTGCTCTCTTTTACTGCATTAGGACAACAGCGATTCAACTGTTACATGCTGCGGTAATTGAACCCCTTTCCTCTGCATGACCTGTCATTGCCACGGTAAATAGATGAAACCCACTAGCATGAGTAGGAGTTGCTTGAGCCCTGATGTGCCTACTCATCCATGCTTGTTTGTCATGCCTGCTACTTCTTAGAGTTGAGTCAGGTCTGATTCCTCGGGAATGAATTGGACTGTGGTGAACATGTCCTACTGTTGAGAGCTAAATGTGTGAACACGATTTGGTAAAGGTAGCGGTGAGAGGCCATGTAGGAGTACATGGTGGGTTGTCTCATTGAAACCGTCCTCAGGAACTGAGTTCTGTGTTTGTGATCCATGAACAGTTACTACCACACATTGGGTTCCGGTAACTCGACCCCTGTCGACTTATTAATCAACTTGATCTCTGTCCAGGAGTTGCAACTAGTTTCTGGTGTTTGTAGGTAGTGTTAGTAGTCTACCAAGTGGCACCTGGTACAGGTGGGCTTGGGACAGACTAGGCACCGTGGCACGGTGAACCAAGCGTAGATCCACCTGTCGAGGTAGGCTTGGGAACCCTGCACACATCGTTTGGGGCCGTGAGCGACACCCCGGCCGGATCTCCTTGCGGATGGAACCCGAATAGGCGATAAACCTGGACTAGAGACTTGTGTTGTTAGTCAGGTCGTGGCCAACTCCCTCGCCAGGCTTCCGCTTGAAGGTTGCCGAGATACACGACGTGTACATGGTGGTAAGTGGTGAGAGAGTGTGTGAAGAAGTACACCCCTGCAGGGTTAACATCATCTATTCGAATAGCCGTGTCCGCGGTAAAGGACTTCTAGGTTGCCTATATCAGTTCATAGACAAGTGAAAGTGGATACTCTAAAATGCGCAAGATAAGCGTGAGTGCTATGGATGGCGTTCTCGTAGGGAGACGGGACCGGATCCATAGTGGTGTATTGATATGGTGAATATGTGGACTCGTGTGCGCCACCTCAAAAGAGTTACTTGCAGTCGTAGTTTAGGGTAGCCACCGAGTCAAAGCTGGCTTGCTGCAGTTAAACTCCACCACCCCTTTATTGATACCGATGCATATGTAGATAGTTCTGATGTAAGTCTTGCTAGGTACATTTGTACTCACGTTTTCCTATTTTATGTTTTGCAGAGAGACGTCAGTCTCGCTAGTAGTTCTGCGTGCACTTCGACGTTTAGCTTGTTACCTCAGCTACGATCTTGTGCCCTCGGCAGGATCTGGTAGATAGTCAGGCTTCTCAGCCTTTTTCATTTGTAGATGTCTGTACTCAGACATGTTAAGCTTCCGCATGTGCGTTGACTTGTATGGTCTGAATGTGGGGTCATGAGACCCATGCTTGTAATATCTGCTCCTCGGAGCCTAATGAATAAATACTTGAGTCATAGAGTCTTGTTGTGATGCCATGTTGTATGTACTCATATCGGGCATATTGTGTGTATGATTGAAATGCTTGGTATGAGTGGGATCCGACAATCTAGTTGTTTATCCTTGGGAGCCTATCATATGGGGAAATGTAGTCTAGTGCGTTCTGAGCGATAGTAGTCCGCTACAGCCCGGTTCACCGGAGTCCTGCTAGCCCAGCACTACTGCTCGGAACACTTGACTGGCCGGCATGTGTTTCACTTCGTTCCTGTGTCTGTCCCTTCGGGGAAATGTCACGCGGTGACTTCCGGATTCCTGCCTAGCCTGCTACAGCCCGGGTTACCGGAGTCCTGTTAGCCCAGTGCTACAGCCCGGATTCACACGTTGATGACCGACATGCTCGATGTGATTCATGTATGCCTGTCCTCATGGGTTAGCACCGCTTTGGATTCATGACTAGCCATGTCGGCCCGGGTTTTCTGTCATACGGATGCTAGCGACACTATCATATACGTGAGCCAAAAGGCGCAAACGGTCCCGGGCCAGGTAAGGTGGCACCCGTGGGAATACTGTGCGTGAGGCCGCAAAGTGATATGATGTGTTACATCCTAGATCGATGTGGCTTAGGATCGGGGTCCTGACATCAAGCCCAGGGTGGCCCGAGCGGGGGCTCCGTGCGCGCCCGCGGGCTCCAAGGCTACTTCAACGCCAGCGAAGCTGTCAGCACCGGACCGGCGGCGGCGCTGCCCCCGCTCCCGGTCCATGAAGAAGAAGGACCCGACGCGACCCGCGGCCCTAGTGGACAGCCGCGCTGCCACCCTACGGTGGACGCGTCAGGTAGGACCACGTGGCACGCGGAGCACTACGGTGTGGCCTTCGGGATGACGGCGCCAGAGGAATACGTGCCCCTCATGATGGACCTAGGACACCCTCACGAGAGCGAACAAGGCTCGCTCCTCAGCCCAAGCTGGGGGGACGAGGCACTAGAAGTTGAGCCTTTCCAGGAGCCTCGGGACGGTCCCACCGGCCACGCTGGAGGCAACGATTATCGGGTACCGCTAATTCTTCAGGAGCAGGTATACGCTAACCATGGATCGCAAGAGGTGCAGGTCACCACAGCGAGCGGCCGCCCCGCTCCCACAGTCTCCTACCCCTCAGGAGGAGGGTGCAGGGGGCTGCAGGAGAGGGGCCGAGATCCGACATCACCACCGCGGCGTTCGGAGCAAGGTGTTCTCAGGAGGTAGGCCCTCTGCTAGGGAGGTGCCTCAGGGCCTGCCCCTGGCGGAGGACCCGTGATCGTCGGGGAAACCGCTGGCGACCGCTCTACCCCATCGGGCGGCGTCCTGGTTTCCGGTCGTCGTTGATGGCACTAGAGTGTGGCGCAAGGAGGGGCCCTCATCTGGCGATATGAAGCAAGGCCAGTACCTGTGAAGAAGGCCCAGTGCCTGTGAAGCTCGCCGCCCCGTGACACTCTCACGTAATAATGAGTGGGGCTGTACACGCCCCGGAGTCTCAGGGGTGCCGGCCTCAGGCCCAGGGGCTCCCTCCCACGCCCAGTGGCAGCACTTAGCTCCGCGCTGGTGAGAAGACGTCCAAGACTAGATTAGGTGCCGGACGCGGCCTTTTGTCTGCTTTCGTTGCTTTTCCCTTTGGTTGTCGCTTTCCCCCGCTGGATTCAAGTTGGATTCGAATTTGAGATTTGCGTGTGTTCGGGAAAGGGGTGCTTAGTCTCGTTCGAGCAATTTCTCGCGTTTTGGTTACCACTTCGCCTCAGCTGCCTCCCCTCGTGAGCCCCTCGCAAGCCGGGCCAGGCGTTGCTTGCGCGTAGCCCAGACTGCCGCCGCCGCGTCCTCTCAGGAGGGTGTTTTGCTGCAGGTCCTATGGATCCAATCCGGGAACACTCAGGACACCACAACCTCCCACAGGCTACCTCAGGGCCAGCACGGGACCAAGGTAAACTAGGCGACCAACGCGTCGCTTAAGCCAACCACTAGGCGCGGGCGCATGGGCAATGTAGCGACTACTAACAGGATGAACACAAGTTTTACATAAGGGGCTCCCCCTCCCAAATGCTCTCACCGCCATCAGGCCAAAACCTGAGTTCTATTCATGCAGGGCAAGGAAGTAGGAACGATGCACAATCATTCGGATAAATCCCCCAATGCATCCTCAAGAGCACCGCCCGAGCCGCTGCTGGCACCGCTGAACTCGCCATCGCTGTCCGCGTTGCCGCCAGTGGCGTCAGGGCCGTGCGCCGCACCGCCCTCGTCGGCAGCCACGACCACGTCGTCGTTGTCTGAAGCGAAGGCCCTGATAAGAGCATCCACATTGTCTTCCACCCAGCGCGCCAGGTCGCCTCGGACGGCCTGGGGGACTGGGGCGATGGCGGCGTCGAAATCGAAGCGGGGATCCATATTCTGGAGATGGCTGAAGACGCGAGAAAAGGCACGCTCGAGCAGGCGCGGCTCCTCTCCTCCACCAACCTGTCAGCCCTGACCGACTGCACCTCCAGCTGCGTCACCACGTCAGTGAAGAATTGAAGATTGCCGGCGTAGTTGACTGCATGCGGCTCGCCAACAGCCGCCTCGCAGATGTTGCCCAAGGTTGCGTTGGCTCTCTCCCAGAGCGTGGTGAGCATGGGGCCGTGCTCATGCTCCAGGATCCGCCGTTGACGTATCTCATCCGCATTCTGGCACGCGACGGCCTCAGCCTCCTCCACCTGCTGGCGAAGAAGGAGCACCTCGGCCTGGGAGGTGGTTAACTCACCTTGCGCCACCTCAAGGGAGGCCCGGAAAGCATCGGCCTGCCGTGTCGCCCCCTCCAGCTTGGCTATCAAGGCAGTAGTCCTACCTTCAGCCTCGGCCCGGATCAACCCCAGCTTCTCCTCGAACTCGTGCTCGAGGTTCAAATGCGCCATCGCCACTCGACGTCCGACCTCCTCCAGGACGCGGGCTTCCTGTGCAGTGACATCATCCTCCGCCTGCGTCACCAAGCGCTCCCTCGTCTCCAGACGCTCGTACTCGCGGGTACGTTTGGCGGCTTCCAGCGTCAGCGTCTCCTCACGCTTCTGGAGCTCTGCTGAGTCGCCAGAGGCCACCTTCATTGACGCGAGGGCTGCCTCACGCAGCTCCACCTGCTCCTCTAGTGAGTGGCACCAGGCCAGGAGCTCCCGAGACCGCTCCTCCGCCGCCGTTCGCCGCCGGTCAGCTTCCCGGGCCTCCTCAACGGCCCAAGATCGAGCCTCCCGAGAGGCCACCAGCGACGCCTTGGCCTCTGCGTCGTCAAGATCGCGCTGACGGCACGCCAGGGCGATGGCGCCCTCCAGCTCGCGCCTCTCTGCAGCCAGGCGCAGGCCCTCAGCCTCAAGGTGCGCGTCTTCATTAGCAAGCTCCTCACCAAGCAGTCTTACCGTGTCAGCCGCCCTTTGAAGGAACCCTTGGCGGAGAGCGCGGCGCTCCCGAGCGCGCTCGAGCACGTCTTCCACGCCATCATCTGCCCCATGCAAGCGCCAGGGGCCACGAATTAGCACCCCCCCTCCGGGCTAGGGGCTGGGGGCTGGCACCCTCGCGACTGTCGGGCACGTCGCGCCAGAAGCCCGGCCTAGGGCCAGCCCATCTCTATGTGAAGAGCGCAGGGAGCGCCTCATCCATCGCAGTCCACGGCCAGGCGGGAAGCCCACGGCAGGCTGGCTATGCCATGAGAAGGCCTGCGGAAGAGGATCGCGAGGTGCACAGGGCCACGATGCGCCTCGGGATGGTCTGCCTCTTCGATCGCCCTCACCACAAGGGCTCTGCTGCTCGGGGCGCTTGAGGGCGATGGAGGGGGCAAAGCCAAGGGGGACGGCACCTCGGCTGTCTCCGCGAGCTCGGCTGGAAGGGGCCTGCGGAGCAAGGGTCAGTAAAAGCGATAGAAGGATCAGGAACTGGGAAAGGAGAAGGCTTACTCATCAGTGGCGGAGTACTTCCTACGCTTCAGCAGGCGACAAGGGTAATCGTCGCCCAGGGCCTCCCTTCTCTTCCGGAGGGCCTCAAAGTCCACGCGGAAGCGGCCCAAGAGTTGGGCGCAAGGATCAACCTACGACGAAGAAGGAGCATCAAGGTGATCTGCGTGAGGGGCGCCTGCCTGATGCGCGCTGCCAATCGCCTCGCCAAGGGAAGCAACCGGAGCCTCAGGGGCCTCAGTCACAAGCGCTGAGAGCAGCTGCTCGTCACCCTCAGCCTCAGCGGCATGGGCCCCGAGAGCCGCTCCCTCATGAGCATCGCCCGGCGCCATCACCCCGCCGGGAGCCCCCTCGGCCTCTGGCGCCTCATGCCTCCCTGCTCCGCCGCTCGAGGAAGAGCCGCCTTGGCCGACTGGAAGGGCGGTCACCACCACTGGGTTCTCGCGAGGCCCCTGGAGGCCGGTGGGGCGCGGCCCCCACTCATCAAAGACAGGCATTTGCTTCACAAAATCGCCCCTGCTCTGGCAGAGGTACAGCAAGGCCCCTCCCTGCTGGATGCTGCCAGGGTTGGGGTCCCCAGTCAGGGTCAAGAGCGCTGTCCTCAGCACTTCAGGAGTCAAGTCCTCTTCCTGGAGCCTCATACGGTCATCGCGCCCCCTGAAGGCCCACATCCAGTAGGAGTGGCGTTGGAGAGGAGCAACCCGGCATAGCAGGAACTCCTTCACCACCTTGGGCGATGTCACACCGAGCGGCCTCAAGAACGTGAAGCGGTGCCAGACGAAGACGAGCCGAGAGCTCTCAAGCGTCTCCTGGCCCCAGCCCAAATTGGGGACAGCAGGCGAAGTTGGCTTCGACAGGAGGGGGCTGGGCACCCCTGTGTCCACATACAGCCACCGCTCGCGGAACCTAGCCGCGGGCGGGGGGAGCTTGAAGTCTATCCCCAAGGCCGCAGTCTCAGACGCGGCAACGAAGCTCACGCACGCCCAGCATTGGGTAGGGTCGACAAGGCGCAGCGAGAAGAAGTGGCACAGCAAGGCAACCGAAGGAAGGATGCCCATCATAGCTTCGCAAACAAAGGCGAAGACCGAAAGGAGGGTGATGGATTCAGGACCCAGATGCATCATGTGGATCTGATAGTGGGAAAGCACGGCATTGAAGAAATCATAAAAGGGAGGAACCAGACCCGCCCACAGGGCGTCGGCGAAATATGGGACCTTGGTGACTGTCCTGTCGATGGAGGAGTGGGACGCAGGCCAGGCCGTCGTCCTCCCGCATTCGTTGAAGATAGTGGCCAGAGCCGAGCTGACCTTGCCTAAGCCCTCGGCGGGGGCCGCCAACGGCGGCGGACCAGGCGAGGACGCGGGTTTCTTCTGTCTTCCCTTCTTCGTCGGAGCCATGGCGATGGAAAAGGGGGGGAGTTCAAGATTGGGTCGAAAACAGAAGCTGGAGTTCGAGCGGAGGAAGGACAGAGGGCGCTCGAGCGACAGAAAGGGGAGCGGATGTGTACAACTACGAGTCTGCCTAGCATGGCGCAAAATCAGGAAGGCGTGGGGGAGCAGTGCCGCCCACGTCCAATCAACCGCCACGCGGCGCCCAAGGCCACAGGCTGTTAGGGCCCGCGGCGCTTCGCCCTCGCCCTTTCGCCTACCTGCACGGCCAAGTCCGGGCGCGCCTTGGGCCCGGGGGCTACTGTCGGCGTTCTGGGAACGGGGGTCCCCAGACTTGCCTGCCTGCGGCATGGCTCAAAGGGGGCCCAGCATGGCCCATCTTCACCAACACAGACCCAAGACCCTCGCGAGGGGCCAAGCCTCGCGGGGCGGATGACGCGGAGCTTCCTCAGGCACGGCCTCATTAGGCTGGCTCGCGAGGAGGCGGAGAGATCAAGGCGGGGTACCTCACGAGGTGCCCATGACGCAAGCCATGACAACCGAAGGCGCCAGGCGGGTGCCAGCCCGCGCAGCGTCCTCCTTTCCTCTTTGGTGCAAAGGGAGCAAGCGCAGCCGCAAAGTACCGAGGCATCAGGAAAAGGTTGCCATTTCAGTGCAACAAGACCAAGACCAGGAGGACTGCAAGATGGAGGTCACTGTGGAGCCCAAGACGGCGTCACCACCAGAGCTTTGTGCAGGCGAAGACTACTTTTGTTAGGATAGCTAAATTACAGGTCATGCAGAGGATAAGGGTTCAACTACCGTAGCACACAGCAGTTTGAAACGTTATTGTCTTAGTGCAGTAAATGAGAGCAGAGGCGAGAAATGGGATTGTACCGGTATGTTCAATGGGGCTGCTTGCCTGATGGAGTGGTAGTAGGGTACTTCCCTTCGGTTGGATACTCGGAGATATCCTCAGAGGCAGAACCTACCACGAAGGATACACAGAACATAATTGTCGGATTTCGGGTTCCGGCAGACCCTTGAGGTTCGAACACTGGGGTGCGTGCAGAGATTTTGCTTCCTACCTACCTGCACCCCTCCGCCTCGCTAAGATCTAAGCAATGGAAAGAACAACATGAATGACACAGGGTTTATACTGGTTCGGGCCACCGTTGTGGTGTAATACCCTACTCCAGTGTGTGGTGTGGTGGATTGCCTCTTGGGCTAATGATGAGGAACAATACAAGGAAGAACAGCCTCGCGAGGGTCTGCTCTTGGCTGGGGCGATGAATTGCTGGGAGGAGTTCAGTCACCCTTCTCTCTCTCTCTCTCCTTTCTTCGTCCCCCCTGTTCTGTGGGTGGCTGGTCCTATTTATAGAGGCCCTGGTCCTCTTCCCAAATATCGAGCGGGAAGGAAGCCAACAATGGCGGGCTAATTTGAAGGGGAACAGCTAGTACAGTAATTAGATGAAACCCACTAGCATGTGTAGGAGTTGTTTGAGCCACGTATGTGTTTCCTACCGTGCTATGCCTGTTATGCTTAGAGTTGTGTCAGGTCTGGTTCATCTAGGTGATGGGCTAGAGTGAAATGATTATGTCGGTAATGTGAGGGATGTGTTGAACATGATTTGGTCAAGGTATCGATGAGAGGCCATGTAGGAGTACATGGTGGGTTGTTTCATTGAGGCCGTCCATAAGAACTGAGATCTGTATGCGTGATTTAAGATTCAGCTACTACCACACATTGGGCCCTGAAATATGACCCCGCTCGACTTACTGACCCCTCTCGCCCTCTGTCCAGGAGTTGCAACTAGTTTCTGGTGTTTTTAGGTTATGTGTTGGCGGTCGTGCGTAACGATGACCCTAGGGGTGGGCTATGATGCGGTAGATACACTGTGGCCGGGTATGCCGGGCGCCCGTTTGGCGTGTCGGGACCCTGTACACATCGTTTGGGGCCGTTGAGGACACCCCGGCCAGATTTCCTTGCGGATGGAACCTGAATAGGCGATAAACCTGGAGTAGAGACTTGTGCGGTTAGTCAGGTCGTGGTCTACACCAACGTCGGCTTTCGCTTGAAGTCTGCCGAGCACATGTCGTGTGCAGACGCTAAGTGGTGGAAACATGTGTGACGAAGTACACCCCTTCAGGGTATAAAACTATTCGAATAGCCGCGTCCGCGGTAAAGGACTACTTGGTTTCCTATACAGTTCATAGACAAGTTAATGGATACTACTAAAAGACTCAAGATAAGTGTGAGTACCGAGGATGGCCCTCTCGTAGGATGACGAGGGAGGATCCCCGGTGGAGTATTGTGTTGGTGAGTAGTGGACTCGTGTGCGAAAACTATTTTACTAGTGGAGTCCCGTAGGATAGCTTAGCCAAGAGTCAAAGCTGGCTTGCTGCAATAACCCCACCACCTTCTTGAGAATGAGCATGTATAGTAGGTTCTGATGTAAGACTTGCTGAGTACCTTTGTACTCATGTTTGCTTAATTACTATTTTCAGACGACAACACTGCCCCCTCCGATGGGTTTTATGTAGATCTCGACGTCGATGAGTGACTTGCCACCCAGGTGGTGATCATGGCCATGGAGGGCCCCAAGTAGATAGACGGGCTTCGAGAAGCCTTCTTGCTTTCTAGTGTCTGTACTAAGACTATTTGCTTCCGCATGTTCTTGTATGCTTGTATGACTTGAGTGTCGGGTCATGTGACCCCTACCTGTATGAACATGTTATGTATGGCTCTTTGGAGCCTTTAAATAAAGTACTTGAGTTGTAGAGTTTTGTTGTGATGCCATGTTGTATTTGCACATATCGAGCATATTGTGTGTATGATTGAAATGCTTGGTATGTGTGGGATCCGACAATCTAGTTGTTTATCCTTGGTAGCCTTTCTTATGGGGAAATGTAGTCTAGTGCTCCTTGAGCCATAGTAGTCCGCTACAGCCCGGTTCACCGGAGTCCTGCTAGCCCAGCACTACTTCTCAGGACACTTCACTGGCCAGCATGTGTTTCACTTCGTTCCTATGTCTGTCCCTTCGGGGAAATGTCACGCGGTGACTTCCGGAGTCCTGCCTAGCCTGCTACAGCCTGGGTTCCCCGGAGTCCTGTTAGCCCAGTGCTACAGCCCGGATTCACACGCTGATGACTGACATGCTCGATGTGATTCATGTATGCCTGTCTCCATAGGTCTGTGCCGCTTTGGGTTCACGACTAGCCATGTCGGCCCGGGTTCTCTGTCATATGGATGCTAGCGACACTATCATATACGTGAGCCAAAAGGCGCAAACGGTCCCGGGCCATGGTAAGGCGATACCCGTGGGGATACCGTGCGTGAGGCCGCAATGTGATATGAGGTGTTACCGGGTAGATCGATGTGACTTGGAATCGGGGTCCTGACATCTGCCGCCACCGTCAAGAATCTATGACGAAGACCATTAAGACGAGGGGGCTGGGGGCTTCCAGGAACCGCGTGCTATCATGTGCATCTTGGGCGGAGCCTAGTCCCCAGCCTCGCAGCTTATCTTCAAGTAGTTTGCTCATCAAGTGAATGTAGTCCTCCCCAAGCTCGAAGCCACACGCCCGCTCAGATGGTCCCCGTGCCCCATCACGTTCAACTCGGCGTATCAGCTCAAGTGCGCAGCAACCGCTGGCGCCCTCCCGATGCTTTGCTCCCCGGTCATTAGCAACGTGCAATTTACCAAGACCCTCATCGACGGCGGCGCAGGGCTCAACATCATGTCCGTTGACACGTTTGACAACCTCCAAGTGCCATATGACCAGCTTCAGCCTACCAAGCCTTTCTCAGGAGTGACCGACGGTTCCACCACACCGATAGGGCAGGTCCGCCTCCCTGTCACCTTCGGGGAACGCAAGAACAACCGCACCGAGCTCATCGACTTCGACGTCGCGCACATCTGTATGCCGTACAATGCCATCCTCGGGTATCCTGCCCTGGCCAAGTTCATGGCAGTGACCCATCACAGCTACAATGTCCTCAAGATGCCAGGAAGTGGCGGGATCATCAAGGTCCCATGTGAAGAAAGACATGCGGTGTGCTCCCTCGAGCGTGCCTTCCAAGCTGCAGCAATCGATGACCCCAACAGCAAGGGCGAGGGCCCTCCTGAGGTCATCCCCAAGAAGAAGAAGCAGCAGTTGCGCCGTGTAGGACCTCAGGAGGGTGGCGTCACAGCCGGAGCCTCGTCAGGATCCGCGCCCGCTCCCGGGGCGCCTCCCTCCATCGCATAGGAAGGCGCACCCGGCGCCCTTCTCGGGCAAGGCTCGGGGGCTTTCTTCTGGAAGGCCTCAGACCTTTCCCACATCACGAGGGAGGCGCTTGGGCAGCACTTGGAGGCGTGCTTCATGGCACGTTTCCCTCGGGAGGGCACATGACAAGGATCGCCCACCGTTTAGGAGTTCATCACCAAGACCACCCAGGAATTGCAAGACGTGAGGGCCATGCGCGGCGACCACCGCTCACGAGGCGCAGCTTCCCATCCAGACGAGGATGTCGGGCTGCGCGTCTGCATCGATGTTCCAGGGCTCAACAGGGCCGCCTCTCAGGAGCTTTTCTGTCCTTCACGTGTGGGACGCTGCGAGGGCCCACCGCACAGCTACATTTGCATGCCCTTCGGCCTGCCGAGCATGTCGTCCGCCTACCAGCACCACTTGCGGTGCATCCTAGCAGCTCAGGAGGCCAGGCACGACGCCGTCCTGATGGAGATGGAGACGGTCCTCAAGGAACCACCTGAGCCCCCAGAGCCTCCTGAGGCTCAGGCCCCCAGTGGCTCGTGAGGAGCAACCCCTTCGCTGCGCACCTTCAGCTTCCCCAACTCTCCTTCGTCAACATAACCAAGTGACATTTTCCAAGTTCATTTAGCTGGGAGCGCCCCTCGGGCTGCATCATTCTCAGGCCGCGTGGGTCCGTCCCTGTGGCATGTATCCATTTTTATGTCTTTAGTTTACCTTGTTGGGAGCGCCCCTCAGGCTGCATCATCCCCAAGACGCTCGGGCCTGACCTAGTGGCACGTATCTCCCATGCACTTACTTAAGCCTGCTACTCTCATGTTTAATCTACCTATGATTACTACCTACTCAATCGTCGCCTCCCACGGGGCCTCCTCACGCCGGCATGGCGCTGGTGCATGGGTCCGTCCCTGCCACGTCGAAAAACCTGAGCGGCCGAGCTCTGACTCGCGGCACGCCCCGCGCACGTCACCTCACCGGGCCCTCAGTGCCTTCACCCCCTCGCGGAGCAACCAGCGGCAGGCTGGTAACCATAACGGCAGATCGTGTTCTTCCTGGTGCTGGATCGCAGGAATCTCACGAGGATAACACCAGGCGGAACCGCGAGCTCCCACCTATTCCAAGTAATCCGCTTGCACGTTAAAAGGGGGGCTCCTGAGCATCGTGACTCAGGAACTCTTGCTGGCTCTCCAGCCCTCACCCCCTGGCCTTGAGTACGGCACGCGACCTGGCATACCAGCGGTGGCTGAGCTCGCTCGAGGGCCGGGACCTGAGGACGTAGAGCACAAAGGAGAGCATAGGAAAGGGGAAGGCTTGTATAGGCCTAACCTAGCTACGTTGCGGATGTTCGCGCACAGGTCTGGTGCATCACGAAGAATCGACCCCGGACCGCCAAGATAAGTCACGAGCTCAGATCAACTAATCGTTGGAACCTAGGGGACACGCTCGCTGCAGCCCTGTTGCGGCAACGTCGCCTCCCTTTCTTATCTTACCACGGCTGCTTGAGCGCTAAAGGGGACCCCCTGAGCATCGCGCCTCAGGAGCTCTTACTGGACCTCGGGCCGCTCACCTCCTGGCCTTGACCACGGCACGCGACCTGGCATACCAGCGACGGCTGAAGCTTGCCTGGGCACCAGGACCTGTCCGCGTAGAGCAACAAGCTGTCGCGAGATTGGAAAGGGAAGACCGAGCCTAAACAGGACTTGCACTCACAAGGCTTCCATAATTGGGATAATATTGACAAAATACATTGCAGACTCTTTACACGACCCCACGAGGTACTTCTCGATTCCTCGCAGGGAACAAAAGACAAGAATCTAGGAGAATCCTGTCTACACACCCCCGTGGCCGACGCCATCATCAACAGTGGGCCGCGGGAGGCCAGTGCCAACCCCATCCAGATCAGCGATGACAGTGGCCGGACTTTGCGGCCCTGCTCAGGGCGTGGCAAGAGCTCGAGGGCACGTAGCTGTCGTCGCTCGTCTCCGAAGTCTCGTAGGGCTCGGGAGAACCGCTGGACCTGCAAGAATCGCTGCTGTTGGAGCAGCCGCGAGCGGGGTGCGCCTCATCCTGGCGCTCCCCTTTGGGGCAACACTCCAAGTGGCAACCCTCCGCGCCGAAGACCTTGAAGAACAATGTGGAGGCGCCGTTGTACTCGAAGTGGATCGCGAGGGCGCCCTCCGTATGGAAAACCCGCACGACCTCGCCGCAGCCATGGGGCATGAAGATCTTGCTGGTGGAGACTGCTTCAACCTCTGCTCTGGTCGCCAGAGTGTCGTAGTTAGCATGCTGCAACCAAAGTTCGAGAGGCCCCTCGGCGGCATCACGTCAGAGAAGAAGTGCGGGAAGCGGATCCAGGAGCCTGGGGGCATCGCCGCCCACAGCACAAGCTCGTGCGAGGAGTCCGCGGCATGGACTATAGGAGCGACGACACTCGTTGCCGCAGCGCGTCAACCTTGGCCGCGGTGCGCGCGCCGACGCTCGTTGCGCCTTCCTCCCGAGCCCCCGGCTTGGGTGTGCAAGTGCAGTGGATACCCAGGAGGAGGCCGCTCAGACCAAGGCCTCGTCACCACCTGCATCGCCGCAGTGTCGCTACGGTGGACCGACCTCTTCTTTGGCGTAAGTAGCGCCAGCATGTCAAGGGGAATATTTCCTCTCTCATCAGGTGAGAACCTTCGGATCGGCGCCATTGGAGTCCGTGGTGGAGCAGAGGAGGAAGAAGCAAGCGGAATGGGAAGAAGTGGGGGACAGGGGCTCTGCCCCCCTTCCTCATTTATAGCAAGAGAAGGCCAACCAGCGCCCACCCACGATCACAGGTAATGATGGTTTTCCTTGCATGTCGCAGGGACTTGTCAAGTCGGGCAGTTGCCGAGGCAGCATGCGGAAGCAGAGACGCCCACGTCCAATCAGCTTCCATGCGTCAACCAAGGCCGCAGGCTTTTGGGGCCCACAGCGCTCCACGCTAGACCTTTGGCTTCGCCTCGAAGCCAAGCTTGAGCGCGCCTTGGGCCCGAGGGCTACTATCGGTGTTCTGGGAACGGGGGTCCCCAGACTTGCCTGCCTATGGCCCACGGCGTGGCTGAGCTAGCAGGTCTGTATGACCCATCTTCATCGACGAGGTATTCAAGACCCTCGCGAGGGGCCAAGCCTCGTGAGGCGGACGATGCAAGACCTCCTCAGGAGCGGCCTCGCCAGGCAGGCTCATGAGGGTGGAGAGATCAAGGCAAGGCAAACCTCGCGAGGTCCCCGTGACATGAGCCATGACGATCGAGACCAGGCGGGCGCCAGCGCGCGCAGTGTCCTTGCTTCCTCTTTGGTGCCAAGGGGGCAAGCACAGGCGTGGAGTACTGAGGCATCAAGGAAAGGTTTCCATATCGGTGCAACGAGACCAAGACCAGCAAGACGGCAAGACGGAGGTCACCATGAAGCCCAAGACGGCGTCACCACCAGAGCCTTTGGCAGGCGAAGACTACTTTTGTTAGGATAAGCTGTACTAGTTGTCCCCTTTCAAATCGGCCGTTGTTGGCTCCCTTCGCACTCAATATTTGGGGAGAGGACCAAGGCCTATATAAGTAGAACTAGCCACCACAGTAGAAAAAGGGGGAAGGAAGGGATAACTCATTCAGAGGCATCTCACCCACACATGTTCGCCAAGCACAAGAACACCTCAACCTCAGGAAGTTGTTCTTCCCCTTGTACTGTTCATCATCAGCCCAAGAGGCAATCCACCACCACCACACTGGAGTAGGGTATTACACCACAATCGTGGCCCGAACCAGTATAAATCTTGTGTCTTTGTGTGGCAAGTTCATGGAGTTCATTTGCGAGATCTTAGCGAGCTATGGCGTGGAACGATAGGGAGAAAATCTTCGCGCGCACCCTAGTGTTCGAACCTCGAGGGTTTCGCCGGATCCCGTGATCCGACATGCCCGTAGTGGGACTGGCCGAAGAGCGGCAACAGCGGCGGAGCTGCACCGTAGAACACCGCCGGTGGAGCCGCGCCAGAGGGTGCCGTCAGCGGGACGGTGGAGGCGGCGGCGGACGGGCCGGTCGATGCCATCGGGCCACTAGCGGCAGGTCGGGCAGCTCGGACGATCTGGCGAGCAGGCGCGGGTGATGCGGCTGTGAGTGGCTCGGCGATGCGGCTGGTGTGTGCGTACGAGCGATGCATGCTGGCGATCAGGATGGCTCGGCGGTGCGGGCCGCAGCCGCACAACGGCTCGGGGTGCTGAACCGGAGTGGTCGGAGATGGCAGTTCGACAGGGAAACAGAATGGCCGCTCAAATCGAGGATGAGTCGAACTGCAGCAAAGACATGGCGGCTCGCAACAGAGGCAGCGACTTGGGCCTGCGAGGTTTGAAGGTGGCTGTAGCGGAGGCAGCCCTAAGCAGTGCTAAGCGAGGCACAACAGTGGCTTAGCCGAGGCGGCTCGGCGGTGCAGGCCACACAGGTCGGGCGGGAGGCAGCAGCAGCTTGCGTCGGGAGCAGCTTCAACGGAAAAAGGCAGCAACAGTGGCTTGGGACAGGGCGGCTACAGTAGGTAGCTGGCGCGATGGGATCAAAGGTGGCAGCGCGTGGAGAAGTGAATCAGCGGTGGCGGATCGCAAGAGGAGGGCGTGGGCGGCGGCGGCTTGGAGTGGGTAGACGTGCGGCGGCAGCGGTGGCGCGGGTAGACGCGCGGCGGCGGCCATGCGGGTTGATGCACAGCGGCGGCGGTGGAGTGGAAGCGAGGAATGAAACCTAAAAACCTGATAAATTGTAGTCGCCTTTTTTATACTTGTGCCTCCAAGTATTGTTAACACCTTCTATGCGGTCGTTTTAAGATATATATATATATAGAATCTGAAAGATGGCAGTCATTGGCTTCAGCCCCCACGCACATAGTGCGGGGGTGCTCGCAGAAGACGCATTTTCACACTTAACCCAACGTCTTAGTCCTACAAAGGAGGTGATAGCGCAGCGGGCCAGGCAACCGGACTATAATGCTTTAACACTTTCACTTAGCCATAGGAGTTTGAAAATGAGACTCTTTAGGTAGCTCCTTGGTGGCAACTGTGCTTGTCCGAATTCGGGGCACGTAAGTGCCTGACCGGGAAGCGGCCCTTCGTTAAAGCAAAGGAATCCGATAGATTCCGATCGGTCATCGAGTGGCTGACCAGTCTCACGCTACATCATGACAGTCAGTTTTCGGCTTTCTCTACTGAGGTGCTCGCCCTGGCCGAACCGGGGGCACAATCGCAGTAGTTCTCCTGGTGCTACCTTAGCCAATAGAGCGGAACGTAAGGTAGCCGAACTCAGGAGCCAGGAAACCCAACATTTGACCAAAGACATGATTCGGAGCTGATGCATATAATGCCAAAACTCGCGACGCCGAACACTCCCTAAGGTGTTCGGTCTTTATGAGTGCAGGCCAAACAACACTCTTTATTAAAAAAGCCCCTAGTGTCCAGGTACGTGCAAAAATTCTGACGTGGCCATATGCCAATACGCCAGCCTCCTCCTTGGTTATGATAGAAAGAAAAAACTAGGGGATGTGTAGCCACAAGAGACAGTAAAAAAGGTTTACGCAGGGTCTTAATCTAAAAAGAATCCTTTAGGATGGGTCCCTACTGCACGTCTGCGCCTGTGTCTCCATTGTGTCGTATCCTGGACGGGCTCCACACGACGTTCATCTGTAAAAGAGAGGAACTGAGTTGAAAAACGGGTCGTGCCGAAAAAGTTTTAAAATAAGCAAAGTATAAAGTAAGATATATAAGTTTGAGCTTTATTGTCTCTTGTTGTATATGCGTGGAGCCCCTAGTGCGGGGTTATATGGCTTCTAGGCCTGCATCAATGATGATTTTGCGCCGAACTCGTCTATCCACGTTCGTGGTCTTTAAATGACCTATTTTGAAGTTTTTTGGCCGGTGAGGACATTTTGCTGTGGGGCTGTCAAAACGGCCGCACAGTCCTCCGCTTGGGGAGGCGCACTTTAGTGCTTCCCCTTCAAAGAGATGATGCCTTGTGGACCGGGCATCTTAAGCGTAAGAGATGCATAATGCGGTATTGCGTTAAAGCGAGCGAAAGCTTCGCGTCCCAGTAGTGCTTGATAGCGACTTGAGAACGGGACGATGTGGAAGGTCAGCTTTTCGCGGCGGAGGTTATCGGCAGAGCCGAATGTGACTGTGAGCCGGAGAAAACCCGTATAATGGGTGTCCGGACCAGGTATTACCCCGTTGCTCTAAGGCCTGCTCGTCGTCTGCCGGCTCGTCCTGCTCTATGGCTGGGTTTTATCGAGGCGGGGCTTGGGTCGTCGTTTACCCCGACGCTTTGATTGCTTTTCGGGGGTCGATTTCCCGTCCCATCCCCTTTTTCCTCGTTGTCGCTTCCTTTAGGGGTATCCACCATGTACACATCGTGGGGTGAGGTGGCTGTCCAATGCCCTATGGGCATTGGTTCATCGGTATCTCCTGCATCGTCATCCATGCTGTCGATGTTTGCGGAGTCGCCGTTGAGCACGTCGTTTAAATTGTCGACAGTGGCTACCAAGTGGGTGGTGGGTGGGCTTTGAATTTCTTCATCGTCCGTATCCCATCCTCGCTGACCGTAATCCGGCCAGGGGTCTCCTGATAAAGAGAGAGACTTTAGAGAATTCAGGATGTCGCCGAAGGGCGAGTGCTGAAAGATGTCCGCGGCAGTGAACTCCATTATTGGCGCCCAATCAGGTTTGATCGGCAGGGACGCGAGGGGTTCGGAGTTCGGAGAGGAATCCGGCTCCTTGGAGTCATGGGCCGTGCAGAGTGCGGGGCTGGAGTTTGGCTCGAACGCTTTTGAGATTACAGCCCCCGAGGTGACGTACAACCGCTCACCCTCGATTGGCGCAGCTGGCTCTGAATTAGGGGTCAGAGCTGGTGCGTTTGCGGCCTCCAAGGTACTGTTCGGTGGCAGAGCTAGATCATGCCCCACGAGACAGTGCGGCACGCTTGGCTGTGGCTCGAATCCGTCGAAGGTCAAATCTCTGCGGATGTCTGCCGTGTAGTTTAGGCTTCCAAACCTGACTTGATGGCCAGGGGCGTAGCTTTCGATCTGCTCCAGGTGGCCAAGTGAATTGGCCCGCAGTGCGAAGCCGCTGAAGACGAAGATCTGTCCGGGGAGAAAAATCTCACCCTGGACCGCATCGTTGTTGATGATCGAAGGAGCCATCGGGCCTAAAGGCAACGACACAGAGGAACTCTCAATGAAAGCACCATTGTCGGTGTCAAAACCTGCGGATCTCGGGTAGGGGGTCCCGAACTGTGTGTCTAGGCCGGATGGTAACAGGAGACAGAGGACACTTTGTTTTACCCAGGTTCGGGCCCTCTCGATGGAGGTAATACCCTACTCCTGCTTGATTAATATTGATGATATGGGTATTACAAGAGTAGATCTACCACGAGATCAAGGAGGCTAAACCCTAGAAGCTAGCCTATGGTATGATTGTTGTGTATGGAGTTGATTGCCTACGGACTACAACCCTCCGGTTTATATAGACACCGGATAGGGTTAGGGTTACACAGAGTCGGTTACAATGGTAGGAGATCTTGAATATCCGCATCACCAAACTTGCCTTCCATGCCAAGGATAGTCCCATCCGGACACGGGATGAAGTCTTCAATCTTGTATCTTCATAGTCCAGGAGTCCGGCCGAAGGTATAGTCCGGCTACCCGAACACCCCCTAATCCAGGACTCCCTCACTCATCATCAGCCCAAGAGGCAATCCACCACACCACACACTGGAGTAGGGTATTACACCACAACGGTGGCCCGAACCAGTATAAACCCTGTGTCATTCGTGTTGTTCTTTCCATTGCTTAGATCTTAGCGAGGCGAAGGGGTGCAGGTAGGTAGGAAACGAAATCTCCGCGCGCACCCCAGTGTTCGAACCTCAAGGGTCTGCCGGAACCCGAAATCTGACATTTGGCGCGCCAGGTAGGGGTGCGCCGGAATCCACCTTCTACCGCTTCGTGCCCCGTCGCATCGTCATCACCATGTCCGGCGACCAGGCGGGCAACCCAGATCCATGGGCGGCGTGGCCCGCTTGCCTCGTGCGACCCCGTGCCCTAGGCAGCTTGTGGTTCGCAGGGCGCTGCGGGCCGTGGGTGACGCGGACAGGCTTCAACAGCTCTCACACCGCGGCAGGCGCGGTCGGCAGCAAGGGCCTCCAATCACGTCGCGACCACGGCACCGTACACCCGCCGGGAGCAGGCGAACTCGAGGGCCGCGCTCACGGTGGCCCGAGAGCTGCTGCAGTGCAGGCTGCTGGAGGGCGGCCGCGACGTGCTGCTGGAGCGGGTGGCAGAGCTCCTGGGCTTCGCCACCTCGGGGGCTCACCCCTTCTGCACCCAGCTCCCATCTCAAGTGTCACAGCCCTAGAATTTGGTTGCAGAAAGTGGCTTTGCATCCATGCATCATGTTTAAATTCAAGAAAACTTGAAGTGAGGAAATTTGAAAGCCTCAAAATTTTAATTAAAAGAAGGGCAAATAACCCTGGAAAATGCATCCAATGTTTCCAAAATGCTCTTCAATGATGTTTAATATTTTTGGCAAGGGTTTTGGTCCAAACCAAAAATATTGAACATTTTTGAGGAATTATTTTGGCCATTTGGATTTAAATCAATAAATATTTGAGTTGGATTTAATTCTTCTATAAAAGAATTGCAAGTCCAACAATTCTGAAAAAACCTATGAGTGGCTTTGAATATATTGCATCAAGCCACATAAATATTTTCAGAAGCTACTAAATGATTTGGGCTGTGAATCAAATCAAAACAAAACAAAATAAATAGAAAACTGAAACAGATTGAGAGAGAGAGAAGGATTACCTGGCGCTTACCTACAGCCCAGAGGCCCACTACTGTGCGGCCCAGCCCACCAGGGGCATACCTGTCTTCAACCTCTGCCTACTGGCAGAGGCAAGCCGAGCACGGCACCCGCGCGTGCCGGCACGCAGCTGCCTGCCTGGCCTCCCCTGTCCAGCGCGGTGCCGCCCACGACACCCTGGGACCCCCTCTGCTTCTCCCTCGCTCTCTGGACCTCTCTTCCCCTCGCTCCTCTGCTTTCTTCCCCTAGCGGAGCTCGCCGTCGCTGCTCGTCACCACCGCGGCCACCGAGCCCTCCTTGCCTATCCAGCTTGTCGCCGAGGTCCGCCATGCCCCGAAGGCCCTCTACGACGAAGATGAAGACCCCGGGAGCCCCGCAGCGTCGCCACCACCACCATCTCCGTCCCCGGCCTTGGCGGCCGCCGTCGCACGATTCGCCGCTTGCCGGCCGTCCCCGAGCCCACTGAAACCACCGCCGGCCCCTTGTGAGCTCCTCTTCCTTTCCTCCCAGTCCTCTTGCTCGCGCGCCTGCTCTAACTGTGCTAGCCGTCGCATCCGTGAGCTCACCGCCGGCGTCCTTGTCGTCGCCGTGGCCACAGCCACCATAGCTCGTGTCCGAGCACACCATCATGCTCAGCACGATCCCATGAGCCCGCAGACAACCGCAGCGCCCCCTCCCGTGCTCTGTAGCGCTATCCCGAGGATTCCCGAGCTGCTGCCGCTGCTGAACCTCGTCGCCGGCCACTTTTCCGGCCACCCCAGCTCCTACCACCACCCCCAATGGATGCGCCTCACTCCCAGGAACCCGTAGGTGCAACCCACGGATCGAATGGTGCCCTGTAGAGCATTTCCGAG
Source organism: Triticum urartu (assembly GCF_003073215.2). Lineage (NCBI taxonomy): Eukaryota > Viridiplantae > Streptophyta > Magnoliopsida > Poales > Poaceae > Triticum > Triticum urartu. The sequence continues at coordinate 150,465,779 of NC_053024.1, read as the reverse complement.
CCGCCCCACCGTCTCTGTCGTCGCCGGCGGCTAAACGCCGGCGACCCCTGACCCGTTGACCGGCATGGGTTGACCCCACTGCCCGGTTTGACTTCCCCCTCTCTCTCACTGACTTACGGGCCCCGCCTGACTAATTACTCTAGTTAGTGCTAATTAGCTAGTTAGGTTAGTTACTACTGTCGCTGACCAATGGGCCCAGGCTAGTTAGTTAGGGCTAACTAACTTAGTTAGTTGACTGGGTCACTGACCAGTGGGTCCCACTGGTCAGGTATGACCTGGTCGACGCCTTGACCTGCTGACATCACCTTGACGTCATGCTGACGCAGTAATACATTTTCTGGATTTAGTTTAAATTATAATAATTCAGAAAATTCTAGAAAATGCCCAAAACTTCTAAAAAAACATAGAAAATCAACCGTAACTCCAAATGAGATAAATTATATATGAAAAATTATCAAAAAAATCCAATATGTCCATTTATGCTAGTTTCATGCATGTTAGAACACTTTAACCTTGCTGTTTAGCTTGTTACCTCAGCTACGATCTTGTACCCTCGGCAGGATCTGGTAGATAGTCAGGCTTCTCAGCCTTTTTCGTTTGTAAATGTCTGTACTCAGACATGTTAAGCTTCTGCATGTGCTTTGACTTGTATGCTCTGAATGTGGGGTCATGAGACCCATGCTTGTAATATCTCGCTCCTCGGAGCCTAATGAATAAATACTTGAGTCGTAGAGTCTTGTTGTGATGCCATGTTGTATGTACTCATATCGGGCATATTGTGTGTATGATTGAAATGCTTGGTATGAGTGGGATCCGACAATCTAGTTGTTTATCCTTGGCAGCCTATCATATGGGGAAATGTAGTCTAGTGCTTTCTAAGCGATAGTAGTCCGCTACAGCCCGGTTCACCGGAGTCCTGCTAGCCCAGCACTACTGCTCGGAACACTTGACTGGCCGGCATGTGTTTCACTTCGTTCCTGTGTCTATCCCTTCGGGGAAATGTCACGCGGTGACTTCCGGAGTCCTGCCTAGCCTGCTACAGCCCGGGTTACCGAAGTCCTGTTAGCCCAGTGCTACAGCCCGGATTCACACGTTGATGACCGACATGCTTGATGTGATTCATGTATGCCTATCCTCATGGGTTAGCGCCGCTTTGGGTTCACGACTAGCCATGTCGGCCCGGGTTCTCTGTCATATGGATGCTAGCGACACTATCATATACGTGAGCCAAAAAGCGCAAACGGTCCCGGGCCAGGTAAGGTGGCACCCATGGGAATACCGTGTGTGAGGCCGCAAAGTGATATGATGTGTTACATGCTAGATCGATGTGGCTTAGGATCGGGGTCCTGACAGCTTTGGTATCAGAGCCTGACTGCCTGTAGGATTACCAAGCCAAACTGGTTGAAGTTGAGTCTAGAAATGCTTTAGTTATATACGGGAATTGATTGTGGAAGGGAACGTAAGGCTCTTTTTACTCCTTATACCTCATGGCCTTCTGATCTGAGTCAACCTCTTCTCTTCTACGAGGATTAAGAACTAGGCCTTCTCATCTATCTATCAGGATGACGTGTTACTAATCCATAGACTTATAAGATTGTTGGATTTAAGCCCAAATTCAGTTTCTACTACTTCCGTGTGTTCATAGTTGGTCTCGGAACCTTGGTATGATGTTGTTAAGTGACTATGCAAATCCTTGCGAATGTCTCAAATCTTTTTCTGAGCATTTACAGCCGTTATGCTGTCCGAGTCATCCTAGGTCTCCAAATAGTCTGATGCATTTGCAAATTCCTTCTTCCGTTACCGACGTTCCTTTGGGCCAGTTTATCCACCCTAATCGGTCAGTTGAGGTACTCTGTTGCCTCGACATATATGTTGGAGCTATTATTATGACCCTAGGTGTTTTAGGTACTCACCTAGTAATCTAGCCATGTTTTGTGTTCCGGTGTGATGATTCTGGCCACCATTCTCGAAAGCATCCCGTGATGCCATGTAGTGGTAGGTATTCTATTCATGGGTTCTTGAAACCGAGATTCACCCTACTTATCTCATGTTGATAGTGTTGCTAGTTCCTTTAGGATATTAGTAACCTTTGCGATAGTCCTCGAGGTCCGTGGTATTTCCTTCTTCCAAATACCATGAACCATTAAGGAAGAAGTTCTTTGAACCAAAAGCTCACAATTAGAGTACTCTTGAGGAGTTCTCCATCCATAATTGTGATTCTACCAATTCTACCTTTCTGCATGGGTTATCTGGAAGAAACCTGTTGAACTTGGTTCGACATATTAATCTATGCATCCACAACTCAGAAACATATATGTTCCTTGAGTTGTTTCTCTTCAGTTGTATTCTGACCATCCTCTATCAGTTGATAGCCAAGAGTATGTGTGCATTTGTGTTCATCGATGCCTATTATTCTTGTGGTCCATCAAGCCATTCTATTCCGGAATGACTAGGAGAAACAAACTCCGGTACCTCATCCATATCTAGGATTGGGTCAAAGCAATTGCATTCCGCGGATCAAAATGCCAATCCAGCTTTTGATTCTGTTCTACCCTGAAGTATTGCCCTCTTGATGTCAGGAATGTCATGAGAATTGCACCAACTCTTATGAATTCTTGATGCAGTGATACTTCTCGCCATCATCATTCGTTCCTCGGTTCCATGTTGTTACAACCGGAATACCGACATGTGAACCGTGATGTGTGAAATCAATACTCCTAGCAACCCCGTTGCTTGGTGGTTAATGGACGGTAATCTCATTCTTGGTGTGTTGATTATGGAATCATCGTTCTAAGATTGATCGTGCTACCTAGTCCATTTTCCTGGTGCACTCCTCGATCAATGAGATAGGATCAATGAGTTAGGCCTGTGTCAAACCCTCGCTTTTTTGATCATATCATCCTGCCCTGAAAAGCAAGATTGTTCTCGAGCTTAGTAACATATCGGTGGTTCGTGATGTTCCGAATATCTTCTCGGAAGTATTACCAGGTTGTTCCCTGACCATTATGTGGAGTTGGTGATCAAGTTGGTTTCTTGTAAACCACCCTTTCTCCAAGAATCTGTGTTGGATACCCTGAGCTAGTTGGTTGAGCAAAACAACAACTTGGAGAGTTGGAAGATGGAAGCTTGTCCGACTTAGTTCATCATTAAGGGGTATTCTTGTGTAGTGTGCATTGAAGAAAGATGATATCTTCATCGAGTGGTCCCTATGATTAGTTGTTGGATCTATTGCTTTGTCAAAACTTTGACTTGAGTATGGGCTATCGTCAAGTCAAATCAGAACCAACGATGTTCGTAATGTTGTCTTACTTGTGGTTGATCCCTCGAGCAGACACCATTACATCTTTTGGTCTGACCAATGCTATCACCGTGTTCACATGATGGTGGAAGTCCAGTGATATGGAAATTCCGATGAGTTGTTGTTGAGCCCATCAGCAGCATTTTGTCTTCCCCATGATTCATGTTGAACATCAAGCTAATATTGGAAACTTTTGTAAGCATTATCTTCATGTCCCATTCATGAAGCACATGTTTGGTGTAAGAAGTGACTTTCTCCAAGTTCACGTGCATTAGGTGTAAGTTGCCGCCTTGAATTCGAGAAAGATTGTTTTTGTTTCCTCTGGTACCATCCCAAGTCAGTTATGGATGTGCGAATGTATTCTATGGTTTGGTAGATTAATTACCTCCACTCCATATGTATTCCCTAGCACACCAAGCCAATGATTGATTTGTTCAAGGATAACAAGTTCAATTGCTATTCCCGAAGGGCCCAGACGGACATGCACAAGACTTCGTTATCTTCAATGAGGGTTCCCCACTTGAACTCGGTAGTGTTTTATTGTAAGACTACTATGTGGTCATGCTTGTCTGAGACAAAGTGTTCACATATGTGTTAGCAGAACCAGCTCATGTTTTGGAGCTTACTACCATAGTCCATTTCCCGAGAATCTCGCAACGCCATCTTGTCGATTTGTGTTGCAAACTTTCATTTTCTTCTAGACTCGATGGGTTTGGAATATCCTGTTACCAACCAGATCTGAATCTCAGGCAGATATGATGGTTGGAACTTTTCTAGGATCTATGATGTTGGTCCCGACAAGGTTGATGTTCTGGCCAACACACCTAGCCGGAAGATCTATCGTTGTGGAATCTTGATTGAGCTATTTGCCCATCTTCTCCATGAGGATTTAGTGCAACTTATTCTAGAAGTTGTTCCTCAGGGGTCGTTGTGCTCTCGGTTCCCTCGATTATGCTAGAACCATTCAAAGTGGAATCACTCTCTACTGTTGAGTTTATCCCCAGTTACTAGAATCATTCCCACATTTGCATTTTGTTCCCAGCTTGCACCGCCATTGTGCCATTCTATCTTGGACTACCTTCCCGGTAATTCCTGGTCAGGATCATCTTCAACAGTGGTACTACCATGGGTTCCATCCATTTCCGATGATAAGCAAAAATCATCCATTGCGTTGCCTTCAACAAGGTAGTTCACATCATCCATTCTAGTCCGGGTATGCCATCCCTTCGTACTCCTCTAAGCGATTGTTGTGATTTGCCTTAGACTGGTATAAAGAGTTTCAATGATCTCTGAATCAAAAGTAATTCTTTTTGCCACTTAAGGGAATATTTCTACGAGACACCTTTCCCTAAGGTGTCCCGTTATGGAATCATGGCAATTACTTCCTCGCTACTTTGAAACCATGCACCATCCTACTCCAGCGTGGAATTGTTGCCTACCAATTTGAACCCCTGTCATCTATTACCTCCCATCTCTCTCGATGTGTGTTTTGTGTCTCAGCCCAAGAGATGTTTTAACATCTCACTCCATGAGTTGATCTTGAGTTGCTCGATCTTTGAGAATATCGTTTCATGTAGAGTTTCCTTCCGCCGTCATCGTGTTGGATGAAGAGCTCAGACGCAAAGACGTCAAGATCAATTGGAGAAATGAATCAACATCTTCGAGGAGGGCAGTTGGATCGAGAAGATTGTGTTAGCTTTGTGTTCCCACTGTCTTCTTACCTCACGTCTTGAATCTCGGGTGGGGGTGAGTTGTCACAGCCCTAGAATTTGGTTGTAGAAAGTGGCTTTGCATCCATGCATTATGTTTAAATTCAAGAAAACTTGAATTGAGGAAATTTGAAAGCCTCAAAAAATTTAATTAAAAGAAGGGCAAATAACCCTGGAAAATGCATCCAATGTTTCCAAAATGCTCTTTAATGATGTTTAATATTTTTGGCAAGGGTTTTGGTCCAAACCAAAAATATTGAACATTTTTGAGGAATTATTTTGTCCATTTGGATTTAAATCAATAAATATTTGAGTTGGATTTAATTATTCTATAAAAGAATTGCAAGTCCAACAATTCTGAAAAAACCTATGAGTGGCTTTGAATATATTGCATCAAGCCACATAAATATTTTCAGAAGCTACTAAATGATTTGGGTTGTGAATCAAATCAAAACAAAACAAAATAAATAGAAAACTGAAACAGATTGAGAGAGAGAGAAGGATTACCTGGCGCTTACCTACAGCCCAGAGGCCCACTACTGTGCGGCCCAGCCCACCAGGGGCATACCTGTCTTCAACCTCTGCCTACTGGCAGAGGCAAGCCGAGCACGGCACCCGCGCGTGCCGGCACGCAGCTGCCTGCCTGGCCTCCCCTGTCCAGCGCGGTGCCGCCCACGACACCCTGGGACCCCCTCTGCTTCTCCCTCGCTCTCTGGACCTCTCTTCCCCTCGCTCCTCTGCTTTCTTCCCCTAGCGGAGCTCGCCGTCGCTGCTCATCACCACCGCGGCCACCGAGCCCTCCTTGCCTATCCAGCTTGTCGCCGAGGTCCGCCATGCCCCGAAGGCCCTCTACGACGAAGATGAAGACCCCGGGAGCCCCGCAGCGTCGCCACCACCACCATCTCTGTCCCCGGCCTTGGCGGCCGCCATCGCACGATTCGCCGCTTGCCGGCCGTCCCCGAGCCCACTGAAACCACCGCCGGCCCCTTGTGAGCTCATCTTCCTTTCCTTCCCGTCCTCTTGCTCACGCGCCTGCTCTAACTGTGCTAGCCGTCGCATCCGTGAGCTCACCGCCGGCGTCCTTGTCGCCGCCGTGGCCACAGCCACCGTAGCTCGTGTCCGAGCACACCATCGTGCTCAGCACGATCCCATGAGCCCGCAGACAACCGTAGCGCCCCCTCCCGTGCTCTGTAGCGCTATCCTGAGGATTCCCGAGCTGCTGCCGCTGCTGAACCTCGTCGCCGGCCACTTTTCCGGCCACCCCAGCTCCTACCACCACCCCCAATGGATGCGCCTCACTCCCAGGAACCCGTAGGTGCAACCCACGGGTCGAATGGTGCCCTGTAGAGCATTTCCGAGCCGCCCCGCCGTCTCTGTCGTCTCCGGCGGCTAAACGCCGGCGACCCCTGACCCGTTGACCGGCATGGGTTGACCCCACTGCCCGGTTTGACCTCCCCCTCTCTCTCACTGACTTACGGGCCCCGCCTGACTAATTACTCTAGTTAGCGCTAATTAGCTAGTTAGGTTAGTTACTACAGTCGCTGACCAGTGGGCCCAAGCTAGTTAGTTAGGGCTAACTAACTTAGTTAGTTGACTGGGTCACTGACCAGTGGGTCCCACTGGTCAGGTTTGACCTGGTCGACGCCTTGACCTGCTGACATCACCTCGACGTCATGCTGACGCAGTAATACCTTTTCTGGATTTAGTTTAAATTATAATAATTCAGAAAATTCCAGAAAATGCCCAAAACTTCTAAAAATCATAGAAAATCAACCGTAACTCCAAATGAGATAAATTATATATGAAAAATTATCAGAAAAATCCAATCTGTCCATTTATGCTAGTTTCATGCATGTTAGAACACTTTAACCTTGCTTTTTAGGTGAAACAAGTTAATGCACTTATATGACTTCATAAAATGGGTTTGCATTTGAATCCTTGGTTCAAATGGACTCATTTCAATATGTTCTAGCTTGCATTAGCCCAAAACACATTCATATTGCCATGTCATAGCATGCATCATATTGTTGCATATCGTCATGTGTTGATTGAGTTCTTTCTCAGTTGCCGGTGTTTGTCCCCCCTCAGTAGACGTTGATCCAGCGATGAATTCGATGACACCGATGAAGAACTATACTATATTCAGAAGTGCCAGGCAAGCAAAACCACCTTGTTCATTCCAATACAATCCCACTCTCTCGCTCCTGCTCTCTTTTACTGCATTAGGACAACAGCGATTCAACTGTTACATGCTGCGGTAGTTGAACCCCTTTCCTCTGCATGACCTGTCATTGCCACAGTAAATAGATGAAACCCACTAGCATGAGTAGGAGTTGTTTGAGCCCTGATGTGCCTACTCATCCATGCTTGTTTGTCATGCCTGCTACTTCTTAGAGTTGAGTCAGGTCTGATTCATCGGGAATGAATTGGAATGTGGTGAACATGTCCTACTGTTGAGAGCTAAGCATGTGAACACGATTTGGTGAAGGTAGCGGTGAGAGGCCATGTAGGAGTACATGGTGGGTTGTCTCATTGAAACCGTCCTCAGGAACTGAGTTCTGTGTTTGTGATCCATGAACAGTTACTACCACACATTGGGTTCCGGTAACTCGACCCCTGTCGACTTATTAATCAACTTGATCTCTGTCCAGGAGTTGCAACTAGTTTCTGGTGTTTGTAGGTAGTGTTAGTAGTCTACCAAGTGGCACCTGGTACAGGTGGGCTTGGGACAGACTAGGCACCGTGGCACGGTGAACCAAGCGTAGATCCACCTGTCGAGGTAGGCTTGGGAACCCTGCACACATCGTTTGGGGCCGTGAGCGACACCCCGGCCGGATCTCCTTGCGGATGGAACCCGAATAGGCGATAAACCTGGACTAGAGACTTGTGTTGTTAGTCAGGTCGTGGCCAACTCCCTCGCCAGGCTTCCGCTTGAAGGTTGCCGAGATACACGACGTGTACATGGTGGTAAGTGGTGAGAGAGTGTGTGAAGAAGTACACCCCTGCAGGGTTAACATCATCTATTCGAATAGCCGTGTCCGCGGTAAAGGACTTCTAGGTTGCCTATATCAGTTCATAGACAAGTGAAAGTGGATACTCTAAAATGCGCAAGATAAGCGTGAGTGCTATGGATGGCGTTCTCGTAGGGAGACGGGACCGGATCCATAGTGGTGTATTGATATGGTGAATATGTGGACTCGTGTGCGCCACCTCAAAAGAGTTACTTGCAGTCGTAGTTTAGGGTAGCCACCGAGTCAAAGCTGGCTTGCTGCAGTTAAACTCCACCACCCCTTTATTGATACCGATGCATATGTAGATAGTTCTGATGTAAGTCTTGCTAGGTACATTTGTACTCACGTTTTCCTATTTTATGTTTTGCAGAGAGACGTCAGTCTCGCTAGTAGTTCTGCGTGCACTTCGACGTTTAGCTTGTTACCTCAGCTACGATCTTGTGCCCTCGGCAGGATCTGGTAGATAGTCAGGCTTCTCAGCCTTTTTCATTTGTAGATGTCTGTACTCAGACATGTTAAGCTTCCGCATGTGCGTTGACTTGTATGGTCTGAATGTGGGGTCATGAGACCCATGCTTGTAATATCTGCTCCTCGGAGCCTAATGAATAAATACTTGAGTCATAGAGTCTTGTTGTGATGCCATGTTGTATGTACTCATATCGGGCATATTGTGTGTATGATTGAAATGCTTGGTATGAGTGGGATCCGACAATCTAGTTGTTTATCCTTGGGAGCCTATCATATGGGGAAATGTAGTCTAGTGCGTTCTGAGCGATAGTAGTCCGCTACAGCCCGGTTCACCGGAGTCCTGCTAGCCCAGCACTACTGCTCGGAACACTTGACTGGCCGGCATGTGTTTCACTTCGTTCCTGTGTCTGTCCCTTCGGGGAAATGTCACGCGGTGACTTCCGGATTCCTGCCTAGCCTGCTACAGCCCGGGTTACCGGAGTCCTGTTAGCCCAGTGCTACAGCCCGGATTCACACGTTGATGACCGACATGCTCGATGTGATTCATGTATGCCTGTCCTCATGGGTTAGCACCGCTTTGGATTCATGACTAGCCATGTCGGCCCGGGTTTTCTGTCATACGGATGCTAGCGACACTATCATATACGTGAGCCAAAAGGCGCAAACGGTCCCGGGCCAGGTAAGGTGGCACCCGTGGGAATACTGTGCGTGAGGCCGCAAAGTGATATGATGTGTTACATCCTAGATCGATGTGGCTTAGGATCGGGGTCCTGACATCAAGCCCAGGGTGGCCCGAGCGGGGGCTCCGTGCGCGCCCGCGGGCTCCAAGGCTACTTCAACGCCAGCGAAGCTGTCAGCACCGGACCGGCGGCGGCGCTGCCCCCGCTCCCGGTCCATGAAGAAGAAGGACCCGACGCGACCCGCGGCCCTAGTGGACAGCCGCGCTGCCACCCTACGGTGGACGCGTCAGGTAGGACCACGTGGCACGCGGAGCACTACGGTGTGGCCTTCGGGATGACGGCGCCAGAGGAATACGTGCCCCTCATGATGGACCTAGGACACCCTCACGAGAGCGAACAAGGCTCGCTCCTCAGCCCAAGCTGGGGGGACGAGGCACTAGAAGTTGAGCCTTTCCAGGAGCCTCGGGACGGTCCCACCGGCCACGCTGGAGGCAACGATTATCGGGTACCGCTAATTCTTCAGGAGCAGGTATACGCTAACCATGGATCGCAAGAGGTGCAGGTCACCACAGCGAGCGGCCGCCCCGCTCCCACAGTCTCCTACCCCTCAGGAGGAGGGTGCAGGGGGCTGCAGGAGAGGGGCCGAGATCCGACATCACCACCGCGGCGTTCGGAGCAAGGTGTTCTCAGGAGGTAGGCCCTCTGCTAGGGAGGTGCCTCAGGGCCTGCCCCTGGCGGAGGACCCGTGATCGTCGGGGAAACCGCTGGCGACCGCTCTACCCCATCGGGCGGCGTCCTGGTTTCCGGTCGTCGTTGATGGCACTAGAGTGTGGCGCAAGGAGGGGCCCTCATCTGGCGATATGAAGCAAGGCCAGTACCTGTGAAGAAGGCCCAGTGCCTGTGAAGCTCGCCGCCCCGTGACACTCTCACGTAATAATGAGTGGGGCTGTACACGCCCCGGAGTCTCAGGGGTGCCGGCCTCAGGCCCAGGGGCTCCCTCCCACGCCCAGTGGCAGCACTTAGCTCCGCGCTGGTGAGAAGACGTCCAAGACTAGATTAGGTGCCGGACGCGGCCTTTTGTCTGCTTTCGTTGCTTTTCCCTTTGGTTGTCGCTTTCCCCCGCTGGATTCAAGTTGGATTCGAATTTGAGATTTGCGTGTGTTCGGGAAAGGGGTGCTTAGTCTCGTTCGAGCAATTTCTCGCGTTTTGGTTACCACTTCGCCTCAGCTGCCTCCCCTCGTGAGCCCCTCGCAAGCCGGGCCAGGCGTTGCTTGCGCGTAGCCCAGACTGCCGCCGCCGCGTCCTCTCAGGAGGGTGTTTTGCTGCAGGTCCTATGGATCCAATCCGGGAACACTCAGGACACCACAACCTCCCACAGGCTACCTCAGGGCCAGCACGGGACCAAGGTAAACTAGGCGACCAACGCGTCGCTTAAGCCAACCACTAGGCGCGGGCGCATGGGCAATGTAGCGACTACTAACAGGATGAACACAAGTTTTACATAAGGGGCTCCCCCTCCCAAATGCTCTCACCGCCATCAGGCCAAAACCTGAGTTCTATTCATGCAGGGCAAGGAAGTAGGAACGATGCACAATCATTCGGATAAATCCCCCAATGCATCCTCAAGAGCACCGCCCGAGCCGCTGCTGGCACCGCTGAACTCGCCATCGCTGTCCGCGTTGCCGCCAGTGGCGTCAGGGCCGTGCGCCGCACCGCCCTCGTCGGCAGCCACGACCACGTCGTCGTTGTCTGAAGCGAAGGCCCTGATAAGAGCATCCACATTGTCTTCCACCCAGCGCGCCAGGTCGCCTCGGACGGCCTGGGGGACTGGGGCGATGGCGGCGTCGAAATCGAAGCGGGGATCCATATTCTGGAGATGGCTGAAGACGCGAGAAAAGGCACGCTCGAGCAGGCGCGGCTCCTCTCCTCCACCAACCTGTCAGCCCTGACCGACTGCACCTCCAGCTGCGTCACCACGTCAGTGAAGAATTGAAGATTGCCGGCGTAGTTGACTGCATGCGGCTCGCCAACAGCCGCCTCGCAGATGTTGCCCAAGGTTGCGTTGGCTCTCTCCCAGAGCGTGGTGAGCATGGGGCCGTGCTCATGCTCCAGGATCCGCCGTTGACGTATCTCATCCGCATTCTGGCACGCGACGGCCTCAGCCTCCTCCACCTGCTGGCGAAGAAGGAGCACCTCGGCCTGGGAGGTGGTTAACTCACCTTGCGCCACCTCAAGGGAGGCCCGGAAAGCATCGGCCTGCCGTGTCGCCCCCTCCAGCTTGGCTATCAAGGCAGTAGTCCTACCTTCAGCCTCGGCCCGGATCAACCCCAGCTTCTCCTCGAACTCGTGCTCGAGGTTCAAATGCGCCATCGCCACTCGACGTCCGACCTCCTCCAGGACGCGGGCTTCCTGTGCAGTGACATCATCCTCCGCCTGCGTCACCAAGCGCTCCCTCGTCTCCAGACGCTCGTACTCGCGGGTACGTTTGGCGGCTTCCAGCGTCAGCGTCTCCTCACGCTTCTGGAGCTCTGCTGAGTCGCCAGAGGCCACCTTCATTGACGCGAGGGCTGCCTCACGCAGCTCCACCTGCTCCTCTAGTGAGTGGCACCAGGCCAGGAGCTCCCGAGACCGCTCCTCCGCCGCCGTTCGCCGCCGGTCAGCTTCCCGGGCCTCCTCAACGGCCCAAGATCGAGCCTCCCGAGAGGCCACCAGCGACGCCTTGGCCTCTGCGTCGTCAAGATCGCGCTGACGGCACGCCAGGGCGATGGCGCCCTCCAGCTCGCGCCTCTCTGCAGCCAGGCGCAGGCCCTCAGCCTCAAGGTGCGCGTCTTCATTAGCAAGCTCCTCACCAAGCAGTCTTACCGTGTCAGCCGCCCTTTGAAGGAACCCTTGGCGGAGAGCGCGGCGCTCCCGAGCGCGCTCGAGCACGTCTTCCACGCCATCATCTGCCCCATGCAAGCGCCAGGGGCCACGAATTAGCACCCCCCCTCCGGGCTAGGGGCTGGGGGCTGGCACCCTCGCGACTGTCGGGCACGTCGCGCCAGAAGCCCGGCCTAGGGCCAGCCCATCTCTATGTGAAGAGCGCAGGGAGCGCCTCATCCATCGCAGTCCACGGCCAGGCGGGAAGCCCACGGCAGGCTGGCTATGCCATGAGAAGGCCTGCGGAAGAGGATCGCGAGGTGCACAGGGCCACGATGCGCCTCGGGATGGTCTGCCTCTTCGATCGCCCTCACCACAAGGGCTCTGCTGCTCGGGGCGCTTGAGGGCGATGGAGGGGGCAAAGCCAAGGGGGACGGCACCTCGGCTGTCTCCGCGAGCTCGGCTGGAAGGGGCCTGCGGAGCAAGGGTCAGTAAAAGCGATAGAAGGATCAGGAACTGGGAAAGGAGAAGGCTTACTCATCAGTGGCGGAGTACTTCCTACGCTTCAGCAGGCGACAAGGGTAATCGTCGCCCAGGGCCTCCCTTCTCTTCCGGAGGGCCTCAAAGTCCACGCGGAAGCGGCCCAAGAGTTGGGCGCAAGGATCAACCTACGACGAAGAAGGAGCATCAAGGTGATCTGCGTGAGGGGCGCCTGCCTGATGCGCGCTGCCAATCGCCTCGCCAAGGGAAGCAACCGGAGCCTCAGGGGCCTCAGTCACAAGCGCTGAGAGCAGCTGCTCGTCACCCTCAGCCTCAGCGGCATGGGCCCCGAGAGCCGCTCCCTCATGAGCATCGCCCGGCGCCATCACCCCGCCGGGAGCCCCCTCGGCCTCTGGCGCCTCATGCCTCCCTGCTCCGCCGCTCGAGGAAGAGCCGCCTTGGCCGACTGGAAGGGCGGTCACCACCACTGGGTTCTCGCGAGGCCCCTGGAGGCCGGTGGGGCGCGGCCCCCACTCATCAAAGACAGGCATTTGCTTCACAAAATCGCCCCTGCTCTGGCAGAGGTACAGCAAGGCCCCTCCCTGCTGGATGCTGCCAGGGTTGGGGTCCCCAGTCAGGGTCAAGAGCGCTGTCCTCAGCACTTCAGGAGTCAAGTCCTCTTCCTGGAGCCTCATACGGTCATCGCGCCCCCTGAAGGCCCACATCCAGTAGGAGTGGCGTTGGAGAGGAGCAACCCGGCATAGCAGGAACTCCTTCACCACCTTGGGCGATGTCACACCGAGCGGCCTCAAGAACGTGAAGCGGTGCCAGACGAAGACGAGCCGAGAGCTCTCAAGCGTCTCCTGGCCCCAGCCCAAATTGGGGACAGCAGGCGAAGTTGGCTTCGACAGGAGGGGGCTGGGCACCCCTGTGTCCACATACAGCCACCGCTCGCGGAACCTAGCCGCGGGCGGGGGGAGCTTGAAGTCTATCCCCAAGGCCGCAGTCTCAGACGCGGCAACGAAGCTCACGCACGCCCAGCATTGGGTAGGGTCGACAAGGCGCAGCGAGAAGAAGTGGCACAGCAAGGCAACCGAAGGAAGGATGCCCATCATAGCTTCGCAAACAAAGGCGAAGACCGAAAGGAGGGTGATGGATTCAGGACCCAGATGCATCATGTGGATCTGATAGTGGGAAAGCACGGCATTGAAGAAATCATAAAAGGGAGGAACCAGACCCGCCCACAGGGCGTCGGCGAAATATGGGACCTTGGTGACTGTCCTGTCGATGGAGGAGTGGGACGCAGGCCAGGCCGTCGTCCTCCCGCATTCGTTGAAGATAGTGGCCAGAGCCGAGCTGACCTTGCCTAAGCCCTCGGCGGGGGCCGCCAACGGCGGCGGACCAGGCGAGGACGCGGGTTTCTTCTGTCTTCCCTTCTTCGTCGGAGCCATGGCGATGGAAAAGGGGGGGAGTTCAAGATTGGGTCGAAAACAGAAGCTGGAGTTCGAGCGGAGGAAGGACAGAGGGCGCTCGAGCGACAGAAAGGGGAGCGGATGTGTACAACTACGAGTCTGCCTAGCATGGCGCAAAATCAGGAAGGCGTGGGGGAGCAGTGCCGCCCACGTCCAATCAACCGCCACGCGGCGCCCAAGGCCACAGGCTGTTAGGGCCCGCGGCGCTTCGCCCTCGCCCTTTCGCCTACCTGCACGGCCAAGTCCGGGCGCGCCTTGGGCCCGGGGGCTACTGTCGGCGTTCTGGGAACGGGGGTCCCCAGACTTGCCTGCCTGCGGCATGGCTCAAAGGGGGCCCAGCATGGCCCATCTTCACCAACACAGACCCAAGACCCTCGCGAGGGGCCAAGCCTCGCGGGGCGGATGACGCGGAGCTTCCTCAGGCACGGCCTCATTAGGCTGGCTCGCGAGGAGGCGGAGAGATCAAGGCGGGGTACCTCACGAGGTGCCCATGACGCAAGCCATGACAACCGAAGGCGCCAGGCGGGTGCCAGCCCGCGCAGCGTCCTCCTTTCCTCTTTGGTGCAAAGGGAGCAAGCGCAGCCGCAAAGTACCGAGGCATCAGGAAAAGGTTGCCATTTCAGTGCAACAAGACCAAGACCAGGAGGACTGCAAGATGGAGGTCACTGTGGAGCCCAAGACGGCGTCACCACCAGAGCTTTGTGCAGGCGAAGACTACTTTTGTTAGGATAGCTAAATTACAGGTCATGCAGAGGATAAGGGTTCAACTACCGTAGCACACAGCAGTTTGAAACGTTATTGTCTTAGTGCAGTAAATGAGAGCAGAGGCGAGAAATGGGATTGTACCGGTATGTTCAATGGGGCTGCTTGCCTGATGGAGTGGTAGTAGGGTACTTCCCTTCGGTTGGATACTCGGAGATATCCTCAGAGGCAGAACCTACCACGAAGGATACACAGAACATAATTGTCGGATTTCGGGTTCCGGCAGACCCTTGAGGTTCGAACACTGGGGTGCGTGCAGAGATTTTGCTTCCTACCTACCTGCACCCCTCCGCCTCGCTAAGATCTAAGCAATGGAAAGAACAACATGAATGACACAGGGTTTATA
Organism: Triticum urartu; assembly: GCF_003073215.2. NCBI lineage: Eukaryota > Viridiplantae > Streptophyta > Magnoliopsida > Poales > Poaceae > Triticum > Triticum urartu. Next base: position 150,450,694 of record NC_053024.1, on the reverse strand, counting down.
CTGGTTCGGGCCACCGTTGTGGTGTAATACCCTACTCCAGTGTGTGGTGTGGTGGATTGCCTCTTGGGCTAATGATGAGGAACAATACAAGGAAGAACAGCCTCGCGAGGGTCTGCTCTTGGCTGGGGCGATGAATTGCTGGGAGGAGTTCAGTCACCCTTCTCTCTCTCTCTCTCCTTTCTTCGTCCCCCCTGTTCTGTGGGTGGCTGGTCCTATTTATAGAGGCCCTGGTCCTCTTCCCAAATATCGAGCGGGAAGGAAGCCAACAATGGCGGGCTAATTTGAAGGGGAACAGCTAGTACAGTAATTAGATGAAACCCACTAGCATGTGTAGGAGTTGTTTGAGCCACGTATGTGTTTCCTACCGTGCTATGCCTGTTATGCTTAGAGTTGTGTCAGGTCTGGTTCATCTAGGTGATGGGCTAGAGTGAAATGATTATGTCGGTAATGTGAGGGATGTGTTGAACATGATTTGGTCAAGGTATCGATGAGAGGCCATGTAGGAGTACATGGTGGGTTGTTTCATTGAGGCCGTCCATAAGAACTGAGATCTGTATGCGTGATTTAAGATTCAGCTACTACCACACATTGGGCCCTGAAATATGACCCCGCTCGACTTACTGACCCCTCTCGCCCTCTGTCCAGGAGTTGCAACTAGTTTCTGGTGTTTTTAGGTTATGTGTTGGCGGTCGTGCGTAACGATGACCCTAGGGGTGGGCTATGATGCGGTAGATACACTGTGGCCGGGTATGCCGGGCGCCCGTTTGGCGTGTCGGGACCCTGTACACATCGTTTGGGGCCGTTGAGGACACCCCGGCCAGATTTCCTTGCGGATGGAACCTGAATAGGCGATAAACCTGGAGTAGAGACTTGTGCGGTTAGTCAGGTCGTGGTCTACACCAACGTCGGCTTTCGCTTGAAGTCTGCCGAGCACATGTCGTGTGCAGACGCTAAGTGGTGGAAACATGTGTGACGAAGTACACCCCTTCAGGGTATAAAACTATTCGAATAGCCGCGTCCGCGGTAAAGGACTACTTGGTTTCCTATACAGTTCATAGACAAGTTAATGGATACTACTAAAAGACTCAAGATAAGTGTGAGTACCGAGGATGGCCCTCTCGTAGGATGACGAGGGAGGATCCCCGGTGGAGTATTGTGTTGGTGAGTAGTGGACTCGTGTGCGAAAACTATTTTACTAGTGGAGTCCCGTAGGATAGCTTAGCCAAGAGTCAAAGCTGGCTTGCTGCAATAACCCCACCACCTTCTTGAGAATGAGCATGTATAGTAGGTTCTGATGTAAGACTTGCTGAGTACCTTTGTACTCATGTTTGCTTAATTACTATTTTCAGACGACAACACTGCCCCCTCCGATGGGTTTTATGTAGATCTCGACGTCGATGAGTGACTTGCCACCCAGGTGGTGATCATGGCCATGGAGGGCCCCAAGTAGATAGACGGGCTTCGAGAAGCCTTCTTGCTTTCTAGTGTCTGTACTAAGACTATTTGCTTCCGCATGTTCTTGTATGCTTGTATGACTTGAGTGTCGGGTCATGTGACCCCTACCTGTATGAACATGTTATGTATGGCTCTTTGGAGCCTTTAAATAAAGTACTTGAGTTGTAGAGTTTTGTTGTGATGCCATGTTGTATTTGCACATATCGAGCATATTGTGTGTATGATTGAAATGCTTGGTATGTGTGGGATCCGACAATCTAGTTGTTTATCCTTGGTAGCCTTTCTTATGGGGAAATGTAGTCTAGTGCTCCTTGAGCCATAGTAGTCCGCTACAGCCCGGTTCACCGGAGTCCTGCTAGCCCAGCACTACTTCTCAGGACACTTCACTGGCCAGCATGTGTTTCACTTCGTTCCTATGTCTGTCCCTTCGGGGAAATGTCACGCGGTGACTTCCGGAGTCCTGCCTAGCCTGCTACAGCC
>NC_053024.1:150435573-150447759 GCF_003073215.2 Triticum urartu | reverse complement strand
GATTGCGTTTTCCTTCTCTGTTGCTGGTATTTGTCCCCTCCCGACAAATGTGCTTCCGACGATGAGTTCGATGACACCGACGAAGAACTATATTATCTTCCGAAGTGCCAGGCAAGCAAAACCCCCTTGTTCATTCCGTAGTTGAACCCCTTTTACTGCATGAGGACAACATCGATTCAACTGTTATATGCTGCGGTAGTTGAACCCCTTTCCTCTGCATGACCCGTCATTGCCACAGTAAATAGATGAAACCCACTAGCATGAGTAGGAGTTTTTTTAGCCCTGATGTGCCTACTCATTCATGCTTGTTTGTCATGCCTGCTATTGCATAGAGTTGTGTCAGGTCTGATTCATCGGGGATGAATCAGAGGTGTGTGAACATGTCCTACTGTTGACAACTAAGTGCGTGAACATGATTTGGTAAAGGTATCGATGAGAGGCCATGTAGGAGTACATGGTGGGTTGTTCCATTGAAGCCGTCCTTAGGAACTGAGTTATGTGTTTGTGATCCATGAAACAGCTACTACCACATGTTGGGCCCTGAAATATGACCCCGCTCGACTTATTAACCACCCTTGTCCTCTATCCAGGAGTTGCAATTAGTTTCTGGTGTTTGTAGGATATGTGTTGGAGGCCGTGCGTAGCACTGACCCTAGGGGTGGGCTATGATGTGGTAGATACACCATGGCCCGGTGTACCGGGCGCCCGTTTGGTGTCTCGGGAAACCTGCACACATCGTTTGGGGCTGTGAGCGAAACCCCGGCCGGATCTCATCGCGGATGGAACCTGAATAGGCGATAAACCTAGAGTAGAGACTTGTGTGGTTAGTCAGGTCATGGCCGACTCCCTCGCCAGGCTTCCGCTTGAAGGTTGCCGAGCACATGTCGTGTGCAGACGCTAAGCGGTGGAAACATGTGTGAAGAAGTACACCCCTGCAGGGTTATAAATGATCTATTCGAATAGTCGTGTCTGGGGTAAAGGACTTCTGGGTTTCATATAACAGTTCATAGACAAGTGAAAGTGGTTACTCTAAAATGCGCAAGATAAGCGTGAGTGATATGGATGGTGTTCTCGTAGGTAGACGGGAGCGGATCCATAGTGGTGTATTGATATGGTGAATATGTGGACTCATGTGCGCCACTTCAAAAGAGTTACTTGCAGTCATAGTTTAAGATAGCCACCCAGTCAAAGCTGGCTTGCTGCAATTAAACTCCACCACCCCCCTTGTTGATACCGATGCATTTGTAGATAGTTCTGATGTAAGTCTTGCTGGGTACATTTGTACTCACGTTTTCTTAATTTATGTTTTGTAGAGAGACGTCAGTCTCGCTAGTAGTTCTATGTGGACTTCGACGTCTAGCTTGTTACCTCAGCTACGATCTTGTGCCCTCGACAGGATCTGGTAGATAGTCAGGATTCTCAGCCTTTTTCATTTGTAGATGTCTGTACTCGGACATGTTAAGCTTCCGCATGTGCTTTGACTTGTATGCCCTAAATGTTGAGTCATCAGACCCATGTTTGTAATATCTCGCTCCTCGGAGCCTATTGAATAAATACTTTGAGTCATAGAGTCTTGTTGTGATGCCATGTTGTATTTACACATATCTAGCATATTGTGTGTATGATTGAAATGCTTGGTATGTGTGGGATCCGACAACCTAGTTGTTTATCCTTGGTAGCCTCTCTTATGGGGAAATGTAGTCTGGTGCTTCCACTGAGCCTTGGTAGTCTGCTATAGCCCGGTTTACCGGAGTCCTGCTAGCCCAGCACTACTTCTCCGGAACACTTGACTGGCCGGCATGCGATTCACTTCGTTCCTGTGTCTGTCCCTTTGGGGAAATGTCACGCTGTGACATCCGGAGTCATGCCTAGCCTGCTACAGCCCGGTTCACCGGAGTCCTGTTAGTCCAGTGCTACAGCCCGGATTCGCACGCTGTTCACCGACATGCTCGATGTTGATTCATGTATGCATGTCCCCGTAAGTTAGTGACACTTTGGGTTCACGACTAGTCATGTCGCCCCGGGTTCTCTGTCATATGGATGCTAGCAACACTATCATATACGTGAGCCAAAAGGCGCCAATGGTCCCGGCCATGGTAAGGTGACACCCGAGGGAATACCGTGCGTGAGGCCGCAAAGTGTTATGAAGTGTTACATGCTAGATTGGTGTGACTCAGGATCAGGGTCCTGACAGTATGTGCACGGCACAGCATCGTAGGAACAAAAAACGGGAAGATCTTGTTTTGGGTGATTTATCTTTTTTTCAATCAACGTAGTATGAATAATATGATGTGGGGGCACCCATGAAACTTATGTGGCTTGGTTGCATGGCTACGGAAGGTTAGAGAAAAATAAATAGATAATGTGTTTAGAGTGCACTCCACTAAATAGATATACTTTGGATCCATTGCAACGGACCGGCACATCTATATCTATACCCCCTATATAGTGTGTGAAAAACTTTGAAAGTTGGTCGTTGGATGAAGCCAATCCGACGGTACAAAGATGGAAAATTCGAGCACTACTGGCCATTGGATATCATCCACCATATTCTGCCACATGTATAATCTAGAAGACTCCATGGTTGAACTTAATTCATGACTAACTTTGCCACAACTAAGCTTAGGCAAAGTTATTAGTTCTTCAAAATGAGAGCCACAAGTTGGCAAGCCTAAGGGAATCTTGCCACATTTTTTATGTGTATGTCATGTGGGGCCTTAGTGTGGCTTGCCTAAGGTGTGACTTGAACCAAACACTCACCTAAGTTAATCAAACTTGCCTAACCTTACATTCCACCAGATTTTGCCACATGTTAGAATCTAGAAAGCTCCACATGTAGAAGCATAATGCACAAACCACCAGAATCTCATGCGTGCAATGCACATGTACCTTACTAGGACTAGTTGGTAGTAGTAAGAAACAAATTCCAATTTTGGCACAAGCTCGTACTGCGGGAGCACCACAAGGCCTGCTGTAGGAGTTACATTTCCCTCTCGGGGCCCACGGGACCGAACTTCAGTGGCTTAGTGCCTGGCCTATGAGTCAATGACATGCGGACCTTAAATGTGGCTGGCCCACATGTCATTCTCATGGTGGTGGCGTGGTTCGCGACTCACTCGTTTGAGATGAACCGGCCGGTGGTGGCGTGGCCATGGCGAGGGTGCCACAGCTGGGCGTCGGGGCGTTACGAGGCGTAGATGGCCACATCGGCAGGTACTACCTGTAGTACATAAGTACTCCGGCTAAGGATTGATGCCCGGGACGAAATGTGTCACAGCCGCTAGATGAAAATTCGATGGTGCGGGAGTATGGATCGGGGCACAGCAGCGGAGCAGGCAAACCACGTCCAATCGGGTGTGTATGTGGTAGAAAGTTGATGGTTGCCGCAGTTCAGCTGGCCCGCATGTCATGCACACAAAGGAAGAGGAGCGGTGGGGCCGAGAGGGATGAGGGGCACGTCGGGGGATGAGGATCCCCTAACGCGAACAATCCTACCATTCTGTCACTAACATGTGGGACCCATAAGCGTGGGTGTCGGTGTCCAAACCGGCGGATCTCGGGTAGGGGGTCCCGAACTGTGCATCTAAGGCGGATGGTAACAGGAGGCAGGGGACACGATGTTTTACCCAGGTTCGGGCCCTCTTGATGGAGGTAAAACCCTACGTACTGCTTGATCTATTCTTGATGATATGAGTAGTACAAGAGTTGATCTACCACGAGATCAGAAAGGCTAAACCTATGGACTAAAACCCTCCGGTTTATATAGACATCAGAGGGGTCTAGGGTTACACAAGGTCGGTTACAAAGGAGGAGATATCCATATCCGTATTGCCTAGCTTGCCTTCCACGCCAAGTAGAGTCCCATCCGGACATGAGACGAAGTCTTCAATCTTGTATCTTCATACTCCAATAGTCCAGCCAAAGATATAGTCCGGCTGTCCGGAGACCCCCTAATCCAGGACTCCCTCGGTAGCCCCTGAACCAGGCTTCAATGACGATGAGTCCGGCGCGCAGTTATTGTCTTTAGCATTGCAAGGCGGGTTCCTCTTCCGAATACACCACAGAATGAGTTTGAATACAAAGATAGTGTCCGACCCTGTAAAATAAGTTCCACATACCACCGTAGAGAGAATAATATTTCCACAAATCTAATCTGCTGACACGTTTTGGCAACATGACACATGCCATGGCCCGGTGATTATTCGTACCGTTTTTCTTTAACCAGCCCCGCACATAACGCGAGGCGGTTTCTTGACACGTCTTGTCAAAGCAAAGATCGTGTCCCCCTTATTACAGAATTCTCATCAATACGGGCATGGATAACCCAACCGCGCCATCAATTATGGCGCTTGGGGGATAAGCGAGTTTTACCAGGCTAGTGGGGGCGCATAGTTTCGTCCGTCCTTATAAAGGGATAAGGTTTAACCTTTTTCTACCCACACCTTCTTCCTCCTTGCTCATCCATTCTCGCGCACTCGAGCTCCAACGCCCAAGTGTCCGGAGCGGGAGGCAAGTGGATGGCTTCCTCCATTACGGAGGGACACATCAAAAAGCTACGAGGAGCCGGATACTTAGCCGCGGATATCGCGCATCGGCTGCCAGCTGCGGGGCAGATCGTCCCTACTCGGGAACCTCACGAGAGGGTAGTTTTCCTTCATCACTTCCTCCGCGGACTGGGGTTTCCCCTCCATCCATTCGTCCGCGGCCTTATGTTCTACTACGGGCTGGACTTTCATGATCTGGCACCGAATTGCATCCTCAACATTTCAACGTTCATCGTCGTGTGCGAGGCTTTCCTCTGCATCCAGCCCCACTTCGGTCTGTGGCTTAAGACCTTCAATATCAAGTCGAAGGTGGTGGGCGGCCAACAAGCGGAATGCGGTGGAGCCATGGTGGGCAAGATGCCCAATGTTATATGGCTCGAAGGCTCCATCGTGGAGACCATAAAGGGTTGGCAATTGGCGTGGTTCTACATCACCGAGCCGCACGACACCAACTGGGTAGCGGCCCCCGAGTTTTGATCCAGAATCCCCACGCGGCTCACTTCCTGGAAAGAGAAGGGCCTGTCCTGGGGTTCATCGGTGGAGCTAGAAGGACTCCAGAAATGCATCCGGAATATGACAAGCAAGAAGCTTAAGCTTGTCAACATAGTCCAGGTCTTGCTCTTCCGCCGGATCCTCCCGTGTCAACAACGGGATTTCAACTTGTGGGAGTTCAAGCCGGCCCAACACCAAACTCTAAGAGAGCTCTTCAACATGACGCACAAAGACGTCTGGAGGGTGTTGTTCAAGGGTGCCGAGGTCCCTCCCTCTCTCACCGAGGACCGCGGGCTAAGCGTGAAGCGCCCTGCGAATCCGGTAAGTTCTGTACATCTGGTAGGATATTTACTTCCCATGGCTTAACCACGTGCGGGGTCTGAGCTCCCATGCCTTTGATAGGACTGGGTGGAGGCATCGGAGCAGATCAACTGTCCGGCCCCTCTACCCGAAGACACTGTGGACGCTCTCCTGACGGAGATGTTGACTCTGGCTCCTTACAAGGTGCCGGAGAAGACCAAGAAGAAGGCTAAGGGAACCCGAAAGAGTTCCCGGCGCCAGGTGGTATCGGACTCTCGTCCGATGACTCCACGACGCACTCCTCCCACGAAGACGAGGAGGAAGATGAAGATGCTCCCCGTCCAGTTGAGGGAGACAAGAAAAGGAAGGCCGCCCCAACCGGGGGGCCGAAGGGTCCAAGAAGGGAAGGACTCTCCTTCGGGACTGCTCCATCACTGCCGCCGAAGGTGAAGACGAGTGGCTGCTCAGGGCCAAGCCCCTGGCGAAGTCGTAAGTATTGGGATACCAGAGTAACTCATAGCATACCTTTGCCGCACTGCTTCTCCTAACGCCGAATATGATTATGCAGACCGCCCCAAGCCCGTATTGACGTATCCTTGTCGGACGGCTCCTTGGACTCATCGGATATTGATAGCGATCCACTTCCGATCACCTCCTCCCCTTGCCCTATGGACAATGTCGAGGTATTGTCTCAAGAGGCGCCGGGTCGAGGGGAGACAGTCCCGGAGGCGCCTCAAGGCGACCTTTCGGACTGCGGGAGCAAAGGGAGTAAGGCTCCCGAGGGCTCCGAGTTCGGCCCTCAGCCGAAAACTGCGCCGGAACTTCCAGTGGTTCCGGACTCGAGCAGGCGGCCTCCTTCCAAAAAGGGCAAGATGCCTGTGCCGGTGACCTCTGTCCATCCAGAGGCACCGGACAACCTGCTGGGAGCGCTTCGCGGCGCTTCCATCGACGAAGAGCACCGCACTATTATGAGTGCGGTGATCAAGAAGGTTCTGTCCACCAAGAGCGGACTGATTGAAGCCTGTGCCAGCCTTCTAACAGGCTTTGAGGTAAGTGTTTAAAATATAGGAAAAATGTTACCACATAGACAGTAGCCCCTGATGCTCTGTTTGTTGTTCATAAAGAAAAGCCGAATAGAGGATCAAATAATATCTGTAGGAGTCTAATATAAGTATGTCTATATGCATAGGCAGGCTTCGCTACAGACCTCTGCCGCACTGACTACGGAGGTCGCCGCATTGAAGCAAGACCTCGAGGGGTCCGAGAATGAGCTCGGCCTTGCCAAGAGGCAGCTCGAAGAGAACAAAGGTAAGTAATACCTTGTCTATAGGTATATATATACAAAAAGTATGCGGTTGCGAAATGACAGGATCATCATGAATGTGCCAAGGGCCACGACCAAAGTGGCGACCCTGAAGCAAGCGCTGTCCGAGGCCGAAAACAAAGCGGCCAAGGAGCGCACCGAGCGGGAAAGGCAAGAGGCACGGGTGGGCGAGGTGCAGCAAGAGCTCCAGGCTCTTGTGAAGAAACACGAGGCTTTGGAGCTTGACTCGAAGACCGGAGAGTCCGAGCTTGCCGTGGCCCTCGAGAGCACAGAGAATGCAAAGGTTGAAGCCAAAAAGGCCCTCCAGGATATTGAGGCGATGAGGAAGATAGCGGCGGGTAAGGCATTCAATATGCAAAGCAAGCATGTGAGAGTAAATTACTTGTTACTTACCCGAATCCGGAGCTCTCCAGGAGCATTCACAGATTTTCCCCGCAGCGTGTCGGATGCCACGACATTTTACCAGGCCGAGGAGGGAAGCTCGACGGAGAAGTTGTTCTGGTTTCAGTATACTGGGACCGAACACCCGATGCCTCTGAGCGACCAGCTGAAGCAACTGGTCGAGCTGCACAAGGCGGCCGAACAGGCCATGAAGGGCTTTATAGTCCGGATGTGGCATGGTGACACCCTTCCCAACAGCTACTTCGGCCTGGTGAGGCGGCTTGTGGATGTCTGCCCACAGCTGGAAGTCATCAAGTGGTCCGTCTGCATCGAAGGTGCACTCCGGGCTTTCGCCCGTGCGAAGGTGCACTGGGCCAAGATGGACGTCGTGAAGCTGGTGAAGGAGGGGCCGCCGCAGGGCAAGGAGCATCGCCACCCCGAGATGTATTATGAGGGTGTCCTGAAGGGTGCCCGTCTTGTAGCGGACAAGTGTGCGAAAGATGTAATATTTGAATAAACTTGCTCGTGTGATCTTGTATTATGAAAACTTGTTCATATGTGCTATGCAACGCTTGTTTGAATTTAAAATGTTACCTTCTGTTCGACTGTTTATCTAATCTGAGATATGGCTAGTCGTCGGCTTCTGCCCCCATGCCATGAATGCTGGGGTGTTCGCGATAAACCTGAGCACTCTTGTTCCCATTTTTGGGTCCTTCGAGGGAGGTGCTCAGCACAACAAACAAGGCAATCAGACTATAATGCTTTATCACTCTCACTTAGCCATAGAATTCTATAATTTTAAATTTTGGTGAAGCCCCTAGTATTCGGAAGGTCGAATTCAGGGCGCTATACACGCCTTAAGCCGGACAGAGACGACTCTTCGCTCTAAGCGGCATAAGTCTTTAGGGACTCGAAACCTCTCGAACAGCGACCAGTCTCTCGCCTTATCATGACAGTCAGTTTTAGCTTTCTCTACTGAGGTGCTTAGCCCAGCAGAACCGGGGCACAATCGCAGTAGTTCTCCCAGGGCTACCTTAGCCGATATAGTGGAACATAAGGTATCAAAACATGGGAGCCGGGCACACCCATCTATTGACCCAAGACATGATTCGGAGCTGATGCATATAATGCTATAAGTTCGGGGTGCCCCACTGTCGAAAGTGTTCGGACTTCTCACGTCGTATTATGGGGTATGCTTAAGCCCCTAGCGTATTGGCCGTACTAGAGTGTACGGGTGCTAGATGCCATGAATGAACATATATATATATATACATAAACACTATTCTGATCACGGGGTCAGAATAATATTCTGATCACAACCTAAACTGCCTGGGTAACGCGCCTGAACTTCTCTCTATGCGAACCCGACCTTCGGGCTATCTTCGCAATCATGCCTTCTACCGCGAATTTTTCTGGTTAGTCGTGTTCCACGTGATGTAAGTGTAATCTGCAAATGATTTTTGGCAACTAAATACTCGTTTTAGATAGGAATCTCGCTCATAAGCGGATTTTGCACTCGGGTGGTGAGGAACTCGTGTTTTTTGCGATTTTACTGCCTGAGTTGTTCGACCTGAACTTCCCCCTGTGCTAGATTGAACTTCCCCCAACATTGCCCAAATAGGGCTTGCTATATACCGTTGGAAACCTATGGACACGAGTATCATGACCCAAGTTAAATTTTTTCGCAAAATGTAAGCGGTTTAAGAGCAGTTTTGAAAACCGTTTTTTCTTCACACAAAAAACATGAATCGTAATTTCGATCGTTATTTTAAACCGTTTAACGGAATGAGGCAAATAATATGGCGTCGGAAAGCTGCTGCAAAACCGCTCCTTCCACATGTTGAAAGTTTTCTCTAATTCCCTACGGTTAAAGAGTAATTTGGAAAATAGTAAAATTTCGCAAACTAAACACCCGAGTTCGTATTTTAGACGCCATTTCTAAATGGCTAATCCAATTGAGGCAATTAATATGGCATTGGAAAGCTTATGAATGTGCGCTACTTTTTTATGTTAAAAGTTTTTTCTAATTTTGAATGGTTTAAAAGTAATTTAAAAAATGATACAGGTTCCACCGATTTCGTATTTTCGAGCTAATTTTTTAACCGTACGTCCAAAAGCAGCAAATGATATGGCGTTGGAAAGCTTGAAGAAATGCGAAACTTTTTTGTATATATTGTTTCTCCTAATTCATTACGGTTTTATGTCAGTTTTGAAAATGGTTAAAAACATATTTTTGCCGTAATTTCTACAAACTTTATCGGAATGGGGCAAATAATATACCGCTCAAAAGCTACGGAAAATGTGAAACTTTTTCATGTTGATGGTTTTCTCTGAGTCCTGACCGTTTTCAAGTAATTTCGAAAATGGCGAGATCATTCGTTCTACCTTTATCGCGAAACAGATTCTTCGAAAATGCACCGCGTGAAGAAGCTGAACTTCTCGGCAAATGTACCTGAACTTCACTCTGTTTTTCTCGTGATTTTGTTGCTCGTAGCTCTCCATACACTGCTCGTAGTTCTCCATCCACTCACCAGAATTGAGCAAATGACATACCGTTCGAAAGCTGCTGTAAACATGCAACTTTCCCGTGTTGATCGTTTTTTCATACTCGCGACGATTTCAGAAGTTTTTCTTCTAAAATTCATCCACTGTAGTAGTTGAACTTCCTGCTGTTTTCAGTTGAACTTCTGTGACGTATTTTCGTTTGTCATTTTCTAATCCATCGTTAGTGTTACACAAATGATATTTCTTTTGTACAAATTTCTCTTACAATAATTTTTTTACTTTCTCCGACGAAGTACTTGTACTTGTAACAACAAAACTTTTAGTATTTGCTTTGTTATTCTTTTTTTAATACAAAATGCACACCGTGTAGTACATGAACTTCTGGCAGTTATCAACGTGAACCTCTCTCGGTTACGTGAAAATATTTGAGTTTTTAATGAATTTTCCATCTGATTTTTCTTAATCTTTTTATGAATTTTGAAGCGCTCTATTTTTAATAGTTGTACTTCTTGTTATTTTATTTTTGAACTTCTTGTTTCCATTATTTAATAACAAGGAAAATCTGAGTTTTCTATAATAATCGAACTTCTCCATCTTTTTAATATGGCCTTCTTGGTTTTATTTCTTAATCTTTTTTATGAAATTTTGAAGCGTTCTATTTTTAAAAATTTGAACTTCTTGTTTTTTATTTTTGAACTTCTTGTTTCCATTCTTTTAATGATGAGGAAAATCTGAGTTTTCTATAATCATTGAATTTCTTCATCTTTTTAATATGGACTTCCTCATTTTATTTTCTACATCTTTTTTATTTCTTAATTAAACATCAAGCTTCTCCCCGTTTTTAAATTGAACTTCTTGGTTTTATTTTTTAGTAATGAGAAAAACTATGTCTCACCTGAAATGCATTCCTTGCAATAGTTTTCTATACTTTTATTCTCACCTGAAATGCATTCCTTGCAATAGTTGAACTTCTCATTGTTTTCACGTTGAAATTCTGTCACGTATTTTTGTTCAACCTCTCTCACAAGAATTTTTGAACTTTTTCAGGCCGAGCACTTGAACTTCTAGCAACAAAATTTTGGACTTCACATTTTTATTTTTATTTTTTCTTATACGAAACGCACACCATGCAGTGCATGAACTTCTGACTATTATCCATTTGAACTTCTCTCTATTTCCCTTTAGTAATGGAAAAAGTCTGAGTTTTTTATGGACTTCAAACCTCTATAACCTTTTTATTTGAACTTTGTGTATTTTTTAGAAATGTGAAAATTGGAGTTTTGCTAGAAACATCGAACTTCTTTGTTATTTTCAATTGAACTTATTGGTTTTATTCATTAGTAATTAAAAAATTCCAAATTTTTAAATAAATATCAAACTATTATTCTTTTTCCAATTGAACTTCTAGGTCTTTTTTGAAAAGAGAGAAAATCTATGTTTATGAACTTTTTGAACTACTCAGTTTTCTTAATTTGACTTTCTTGGTATTGGAAAAAAATTGAACTTCTCTGCTATTTAAATTTGAACATCTAGCTTTTCTTTGTACAAACGAGGAAAATGCATTTTCTCTATACATTTTGAGCTATTCTATTTTTTAGTTTGGCCTTGGTTTATTATTTAGTAATGGGGAAAATCCTAATGTAGTAATAAACATCGAACCACTCTGTTTTTTAAATTTTAACTTCTAGTTATTTTTTAGAAACGGGGAAAATCTGTTTTCCACAAGCGGGGAGACCCATGATATACCTTCAGAAACATGCTGAAAAGACACAACTTTTTTCTTATTGATCATTTTTCTCAAATTCGCCATGGATTAGAAGATATTTTTTAATACGGTAAAACTTGTTTCGAGTGATGTACACCATACTTTTGAATTGTTTATTGAAATATAGGATATGATATACCGTTGGAAAGCTTATGAATAGAATCAACTTTTTTCATGTAGACATTTTTTTAAAATTCATCGATGTTTATCGGCAGTTATAAAAATGCCAAAAATGACACCATTTTTTGTTTTCTCTTTTGAACCTGTAGATAATAGCTTTTACAAATTTCAAATTTCTCGGTTATTTTAATTCGGACTTCTTTTGTTTTCATTTGTGCAAATATTTTTTATTACTTTTTAGTAACATCAAACTACTCCCATTTTTCAATTTCAACTTGTTGGGATTTATTCTTTAATAACTTGGGAAATGTGAGTTTTTATAAACATCAAAATGCTCTACTTTTTTAATATTTGGAATACACACTATTACAAAAAGAAACACAATAAGTGGTCACTAAGAAGAAATATTGAAAATAGTAGTTCGATAAAATCAGCGGCTCTCATGTACAACCCAAGTATCATGCGGATGAGCTTCAGGTAATTCCCAATACATAACTGAAAAAGCTAAGACAAACCAATGCTCACCATATACCCAGTTCAACAACATGTTGCACAACCTCTTTCCCTGAACCTACTAGCGAACCATGGCCACCAATACCCAGTTCAGCAAAATGTTGCTCCAGAAACGCTGCCGATTGGCCTACTGTCTCTTTTCCCAACTTAAAAATGCAGTCATTTCTCAGGTGCCAACAGCGCCAGAGAAGAAGTAGAATTTTAAGTTCAAGAAAAAAAGAAGTAGAATTTTTGCCCGGGTT